>NC_134015.1:59715963-59921945 GCF_040712315.1 Castanea sativa
TCCATAATAAATGGGTTGGTAGTTCGTACTCGTACACTCGATCGTAGATTCGTAACTTATAACCATCTATACATGTATATATAGGTCCCGGAAATCACTCTTAGCGTAAAATCCGACAAAAATTCTTTCCCGTGTCTTTGTCCTTTCTATGTTGTCACTCTCTCTCTCTCTCTCTCTTTCTTTCTCTCTCTACACAGACCCACACACCCATAAACCAAAGCTCCAAAGATTTTCTCTAGAGCCAAACATAACCCACTAGACAGGGCTACATATTCTTGAATTCTCCTACAGTCATTCTTCCACTTCTCTCCTCTGCCCTCTTACACACTCTCTCTAAGTCTCTACAAGCAAATAAATCAAGTTCAAAGTCCAGCAGAGAGGCCAAAACTTTATCATGCAGTTCTCACCAATGTCCTCATCCAAACCAGTTAATATATCAGATACATAACCATACAGTTTTTGTTTTAATTTTGGGATCAAAATGGGGTCTGCAACATCTTCAATGGCAGCTAAGTTCGCATTTTTTCCACCTGACCCGCCATCTTACGACATCTATGTTGATGCATCCACTGGGAAAATGAGAATGTCCGATGTTCTTAATTATCAGAGAGAGGACGTGGACGTGGACGTGTTGAAGATAAGCACCAAGAAAGGGAATGAGATTGTTGCTATGTACGTCAAAAACCCATCTGCGTCTATTACCCTGCTCTACTCTCACGGCAATGCTGCTGATCTTGGCCAAATGTTTCACATTTTCACTGAGCTTAGCCTTCACCTTGGAGTTCACGTTATGGGGTCAGTTTGTTCTATATATATATTCTCTTTTTTCATTTTTCTAAGCCAAAAAAATATCCATCTTATTGTAATATAGAAATTTTTTTTCCATCATTTTTTTGTGAATGTAATCTCTAGTCATTCAAAGGATCAGTATGTTTTTTTGTGCGTTGCAGATACGACTATTCTGGATATGGACAGTCATCTGGAAAGGTATTTATTTGCACAGTTTTTTACACATTTCTTGTGTGCATCTTTCATTTTTATCCCCCCTCTTTTTTTTCTTACAAGTGGGGTGAGGATTTTATCCAAGAAGAATGAGTTACAATGCTCTTGACATCTTTCATTTTTACCATTAATTTACATTACATATAGGTGTCATACCAATTATTAACTTTAAATTGACTGTACGGATGAGAGAGATGAAATAAAACGTGTACAAAAACTGTGAAAATTGCAATTTCCTTTAAATAATATACAAAATCTTCCGCGTGGATGTATACAAATCTCACCTTTAGCCTGATTTTAAAAGGAATGAAAGCAAATTTACGCATATAGCATTTTTTTCCCACAATCACAAGCTTAAAGTCATCGGTTCTTCCCAATTGTTTGTTACTTTCTGATCAGTTTAATAAATTGGATGAAAAGTGAGCAAGGTTTTTAAGTATATTTGAATTTCATTAGCACTTGTCACTTTCAGAATCATGTAGAACATCGGGGTGATGTTGGCGCTCAATTAGATTTGAATTGAAATAGTGGAATCATAAATGACAGTCGCATTATTTAGTCTAAGTTTTTTCACAAAGTCTAGCTTGTCTAGCATTTGCTTTGGAGACATTTTCACTCAGTTTCTTAACCAATATAGAATATGATATATGAGTTTATGATAAGTATTCATCCTACAAACCACTGTCCTAAAACTTGGTCACCAATCTTCTTAATTAGATTTGAATGTGACTAAAGAAGCAGACTACCTAATTATCTTGTGTATCTGTACCAATAAGCCAAGTGAGCAGGACACATATGCGGACATAGATGCTGCTTATAAATGCCTTGAAGAGACGTATGGAGTGAAGGAGGAAGACATTATATTGTATGGGCAGTCAGTTGGAAGTGGACCTGCCCTGGAACTAGCTATCCATTTGCCACGATTGAAAGCTGTAATTCTTCACAGTCCCATCTTGTCTGGCCTTCGGGTCATGTACCCAGTGAAGCGAACATTCTGGTTTGACATATATAAGGTTTTGCCCCAACTTTATATTTTCAAACTATAGCTTTGTTGTTTTACATGAGATATAATTATGTCCTTTATTAAAAGGTACCTTTTGTTTCTGTTGCAGAACATTGATAAGATTCCACTAGTCAATTGCCCCGTTCTGGTAATTCATGTGAGTGTGGCTTTTGTTTGATATTCCATGCCAATTCAATCTCATAGTAAAGGTATATTGAGCATGTTCACTGCTTTCATGGCCTGACAGCACAAGGGTTACCTTTTAGTTGGGTCAAATCAATATATGTAAAGGTTATTGCCCTCTCATAAATGGAAATTTATATAGGTTTCGCCAATAAAAATACTTAAGAAATCCTGATATGTATGCATGAGGTCTACCAGCATAAGGCCATAAATTTTGGTGTTTTTCCCCAACGGTCTTCAGTGATTGCAGATTTGGCTATGGACCAACCTGCATGGTCAATGGTACAGGGGTGTATAGACTTATAAATTCTTATTAATCTGTTTCTTTCCATACTAGATATTTTATGAAAGTGATTCTGTATGTGGAATTTAATGAATATAATTTTAAATATTTCATATCCTACAAATTGACGTGATAATATGAGAACCTATTAATCTGTGTTTTCCAGATGCAAACCTTTATGAATGTGGTTCTATAATGTGGCATGTAATAAGTACAATTTCAGAAAATTTTAGGATCTATAAATTTACATGACAATGTGAGAATGGCTAGCAATCCAGCCACTTCATACTGGTTAGTAAGACGCATTCTTGATAAACTTGACACCCCTAATGGCTTTATCCCCAAACATGTAGGACTTGTATTACAGCCATAAAATTCCAGAACCCCATTTTCTTCCCCAAAAATTTTGACCTTATAAGAAACTAATTTAGTTAAAGGGATTCTAGTCAGTGCTCTGGGTGACACTCTAATTGATAATGGCAGGGAACAGAAGATGAAGTAGTGGATTTCTCCCATGGTAAGCAGCTCTGGGAGCTTTGTAAAGAGAAGTATGAACCTTTGTGGGTCAAAGGAGGAAACCACTGCAACTTGGAACTCTATCCAGAGTACTTAAAGCATCTCAGGAAGTTCGTATCAGCCATAGAAAAACTACCTCGTCCTCAGTTTGTTTCTGAACAAAGTACAGAACAATTATCAGAGCAGTCACTGAGTACCACAGACCAGAAGTCCAGAGCAAGCACAGAGCTTAGAGAGAAGTCTAGGCCAAGTACTGGGCAGAGAGAAAAATCTAGGCTGAGCGCAGACCATAGGGAAAAATCAAGAACCAGCACTGACAAGAGGGAGAAGTCAAGAAGGAGCATGGATCGGTCTGGAAAGGCAAGGAACAGCACAGATCAGTCAGAGAGAGCAAGGAATAGCTTCGACCGGTTAGTTGAACTATTTAAGAAGCAACATTTATCTCCTGCATTAGATATATGCATCATTCTTCTCACATTGTATAGACCCCATAGTCTTATGGGATCCACATATTGTGTGTGAGAGAGAGAGAATGCACATATCTGATGCATGAGATACCTTATCATTTAAGAATTTGATTCATTTTCTCTACTTTTTTCATTACCTTATTTATCACTGCGCTGATGCCTTAAGCTCTCTAAGCAAATATGTCAATGTGACTAACTGTTGGAACCAATCATGGCAGCTTGGGAGACATGGTGAGATCAGTTGGATTATGTAATGTGGATTGTTTGAAGCAGACAGCTTTGGAGGCCTGAGGTTAAATGGTTAAAAGATTCAGTGCTTGTGATTGGGTTGTACATTTCTGTTGGACTTCCATGTTTGGTTGATTGATTGGAACTTGGAAAGATTTAACTGAGTAGTATTACAGGAAAAGGTGAGGTCCATGAGGAACATTCCAACTTCCTAGTGTTGGTGGTTCACGAGGGCAAGTTGTTTTGGCACAAAGTAAAATTTGTACATCTGTTTCAGATTTCTTAAATTCATTTGGAATTATAACATTTTGGCAAATTTGACTTTCAATTTGAGACATACCCATATGCCTAATGTCTATACAGTGGATACAAATAGATTTGACCTGACAATTTGCTCCAAGTCACTATGAACTCTTCTATTATGAAATTCTCCCATAAATCGCATTCATGACTTCAACAACTGCCTTGAAGGTTTTTTCTGTGATGTAGTGAATAAGAAAGGCTCTATGGTTTCATTGTGAGTTTGGTTCAAAATTTTGAAATTGTGCCTTTTGAAAAAAAAAAAACTTTTGTTTTTGCTACTCGCTTATTCTAACGTGGAAAAACATAAAAATTATGCTACAAGACCCAGAAGACACCATTTATAAATATTACCAAAAACGTTAAAACAGGTTTTGAAACCACAAATGTGTTTTTTTTTTTTTATTACTAAAACGGTACACTACCTTAATCTAATGAAAAACATTATATTGAGATTGTATATTTAAACTTGTGAGTTACAGTGAAAATATAAAAAACATATTTTTATATATATTTAAGATTATTAAAATTTACATTCAATAAAAAAATATAAAATAAGTTTGAAGGTATCTTTTTAAATTTTCGAAGTTAAACGAGTTTTATTTTTTATCTAATAAAAAAAAAAAAAAAAAAGAGTGGATATTGTGGATGCTGAAATGGCTGCATGTTGGCCATACAAAATTGCACACAAAATAGCTCCCTCTACAGTATTGCGGCCAGTATGAAATACCAATAATATCCTCAGGCTGTGTTCAATTTATGCCTAGAAGACTAGAACCCTCTATTCTCGTCTTAAACCCCTAGCAAGCAAGCACAGCATATAATATAAGAAGAAGAAAGCCACACTTTTTCTTCAAGTCTCAAGTGTGAGGGTTTTGAGAAAGTTTGTGGTTGTTTCTCTAGGTTAAATTAGAATTTAGAAGAAAGGGGGTTTTCATTTCAATGGCTCCAGTGCTGAGTAGAAGCCTAGCTACAGCTTCTCTAGCTTCGCTTCCCTCATCCTCCTCATTTTTACTGAGAAACAGCAATAAGAACAGGGTTTTAAATCTCACAACTGCCTTTGTGCCACAAAATGATCTCAGAAAGCGCTTTCCTTCTTCTTCTTCTGGGTTGAAGTGGAAGTATGAGAGAAGAAACCACCGATTTGAGCTGCGGTGCGAGGCTGCCGCTGTGGCCGAGAAAGAGGCCGCCGACGACACTTCTGGTGAGAAATTTGAGTACCAAGCTGAGGTCCGTCTCTTTTCCATTTTCCCCTTTCAATTTCTTATACCCTCTTTGCTTCTTTCTAGTATAGGGATATCAATCAAAGTTTCAAAAGTAGAGTCTTTTATTCTTACTACTACAACTCTATCCAATTACTACTTATTACCAATTTAATTGATCTTTTGCACTCAAACCAAATTCTGTTTCTTCTTATCCTTCTTTTAATAAAAAAAATGAACATCAAAATTTGATTTTTTCCCCTTTTCATTATCATGCTTTGGGCAGTAGTCTGCTCACCTAATTTGGGTTATTTTTTTTTCACTAACGAAATACAAGATGAAAACTTTGATGAGAACTCCTTTGAACTTTTAAATGGTTGAAAGTTTTGTTTGCATATTCGTCTTTGGTTTTGACGGGCTTTAGAGGGTCCAGTTTGTTATGAGTTTTTAGTTGAAATTTGATACATTATAACAAATTGCAGGTCAGTCGCCTCCTAGATTTGATAGTTCATAGTTTATACAGCCACAAAGAGGTGTTCCTTCGAGAGCTTGTGAGGTGAGCAAATGCCTGCTTGTGCTTGTACAATATACACTAATATCTTTCTTTTGTAGAACTTAATACTTGGGATTTATATGAGCGACATCTTGCAATAAAAAAAGCTCCATTTTTGTGTTTCTCATCTTCATAAAATGTATGATTGCGTGTGCATGATTAATTCTGAGATTGTGTTTTGATCTATATGTTCTCTTAATTCTGTTCTTTCTTTTGCAGTAATGCAAGTGATGCTTTAGACAAGTTAAGATTCTTAAGCGTGACTGAACCCTCGCTGCTTGGAGATGCTGGTGATCTAGAGATACGTATCAAACCTGATCAAGACAATGGGACTATCACTATAACGTATGGTGATGCTAAATTTTAGCTCATTCTTTTCCTGGATAATTGAGTGGTGTTTTTGAGATGGGATCTTATGAATTTGCAGAGATACTGGTATTGGAATGACCAAAGAAGAGCTCATTGACTGTCTTGGAACTATTGCTCAGAGTGGTACTTCAAAGTTCTTAAAGGCTCTGAAGGTACTTTTAAACTCTTTTATCCATAGGGTGCATTATTTTAGTTCTTCCTGTGTGACTATTTTCAAGTTCTATGCTGCTTTGAAGCTTACACTTCCAGCCTTAAAATTTGTTAGGAAAATAAGGATCTTGGAGCAGACAATGGTCTGATTGGTCAATTTGGTGTGGGGTTCTATTCTGCCTTTCTTGTTGCTAAGAAGGTAACTTTTATAATTAAACTCAAGTCTTTTTGCAATTTTAAATTCCTTTTGAAACTTCTAATGTGATTGCTTTTCCTGGGTGGCCACTAATTGTGCTTAATTTGTGTACATCATACACCATTAATTAGGTTGTCGTATCTACAAAGAGCCCTAGATCAGATAAGCAATATGTTTGGGAATCTGTTGCTGACAGTAGCTCATATATGATTAAGGAAGAAACTGACCCTGAAAAGCTCCTACGTCGTGGAACACAGATCACACTCTATTTAAGGGTATGCCACTCTTCTTTTATTCTTTTAATGAGATAGATTGTGCATGTTCCTGTTACACTCTACTTGTTTCAATGGAAAACAAAATAATTGAGTGGAGCTTCTTAAGATGTTGCTTCTTCTCTGGTCTTTATCATAATGATTGTGTTGTTATTATTCCATATGATTCATGATTTTATGGAGTGAATTGAGGAGGGTATCTTGGCTGTTGCTGGAAGACTAGCAGCTTATCTTGTTATGGATATAGGACTAAAAGTCTAAAAACATCCTATTCTGTTGTTTTTCTTGCAGGATGATGACAAGTATGAATTCGCAGACCCAGCTAGGATTCAGGGTTTGGTAAAGAATTACTCTCAGTTTGTTTCCTTCCCCATTTATACATGGCAAGAAAAATCAAGGACTGTTGAGGTGAGATGCCTTAAATTATCCTCTGTATCAGGAAGGTTATTTTCGAGATTGAAAATTTCATATCTTAGCTAATTGTTTTTTAAACAACCCCCCCCCCCCCCCAACCCCCAAACTAATTCTAATTTTACTATGTTAGCAACTTAAGAAATAGTAGTGACAAACAAGGGTGTTACCCATAATTTTAGGAGTATTGGTGAGATCTTCATTCTGGGTCATTTTATCTAACTCAGTTATTAGAGTGTCTCACTATCTTAATCTCCTGATGTAATCTTAACTTATGTCTTCACCACCGATAGTTTTAGAACCTAGGTTCTGAATACAATAAAGCAAGCCTCTTGTTGATTTGTTATCCAGTATTTACTAATTTAAACTTGTGCAGGTGGAAGAGGAGGAAAAATCAGAAGAAGGAGAAGAATCGAAGCCAGAGGTAGTTGACTTGGCATTCCCAATTGTGGGCATTGCACTTTTCTCAGTATGGTTTTGAGTGTGTTAGTTTACTTTTGACTAGGGTGAAAAGAAAACGAAGAAGACTACAAAAACTGAGAAGTATTGGGACTGGGAAATAGCGAATGAGACAAAGCCAATTTGGGTGAGTTTAAGCTGTATCTGCTTTCAAAGGTCACGATATATTGTAGTAATTTTCTTTTATAGAGATATCACTTAATGGCATGCGTTTTGCATAATCTCTTAGTTGGATTTTGTTTTTATGCACATATTCTATTTTAGCTTACCTTGTCTGCCCTGCTGTAGATGCGGAATCCAAAGGAAATCCAGAAGGATGAGTACTATGAATTCTACAAGAAGACTTTCAATGAATTCTTGGATCCAGTTGCATACACCCACTTCACCACTGAGGTACGTAGGGTTTTTTTTTTTTTTTTTTGGTGTTTTTTTGGTAGCCACATCTGCAGTTAGGAATTACTTTACTCTGAAAACTGTGCAGGGTGAGGTAGAGTTTAGAAGTGTCCTCTATATTCCTGGGATGGGCCCCCTTAACAATGAGGATGTAGTTAATCCAAAAACGAAGAATATACGTATGTATGTGAAGCGTGTGTTCATCTCAGATGATTTTGATGGTGAGCTGGTAAGTTTTACATATTAACTTGAGATTCTATGAAATTACGCTCTGTGGTGTGAGTTTTATATTAATGATGTCTTTTATCACTTATTCATTATGTTGAGGATATTGGTGGTAACTATTATGTCTGTATCTTAACCCCAAGGGGTTGGGGGAAGATCTCTTCGATGTGGGACACAAAGGTGTCAAGCCTACAAGATTACAAGGCCAGCCCTTGGTCCGAGGTGAAAATCCTGAGTACCCACAATATCCATGAGATCTTGGGTTTGAAATCTCTTGCCAACGTCTTGGGGCCACCTCCAAGGGATTTTTCTTGATAATTACCTGGTTTGTATGGGATGGGGGGAATTGCATATACTTGAGAGAATAGTGAACGCACCTAATTTTTCTTTTAAGTTTCTTATTTCTAGTTCTATATTGAGTATTGGGCACTGCTTCAAAAGTTCTCATTCCCTCAAGTGTTTGTCATGCCACTTTTTTAGTAGGAAAAATTTCCTACAAATCTTTTGGAAAAGCCTTTTGCCCTTTTAATTATAAGGATTGATGTGGTTTTAAAAAATACAGAAATATGAACTCTTGTACCCATATGGGGTTGAATCTGTAGTTTTTACATTCTCAAGCTTCTGAGATTCTCTAAGAATAAAGATACAAGTTGTCACCTGCCCTTCTGTGTCTAGAAAAATTAATTTCGTATGTCTAATAATACTAAGTGTTGCATATTGATGCTTGCTCACATTATTATTATTATTATTATTATTATTATTATTATTATTATTATTTTGTTTCTCATAGCACTGAATTAGAATTGGGTGTTTGATTTGCAGTTCCCGCGCTACTTGAGCTTTGTGAAGGGTGTGGTGGATTCAGATGACCTTCCGCTTAATGTTTCTCGAGAAATACTTCAAGAAAGCCGAATTGTAAGACCAAGTTTGTCAACATTTCTGTAGTACATACCAAAAAAGAAAAAAAAAATTTGCAGACATGTACAGGCAGTTTATGATATAACTACTTTACAATTTATTTTCTCAGTTATCAAGGGTTTATAATATCTCTATTATCGGTTTATAAATCGGTTTAATGTGGCGTTTGGTACGAGGTAATGTTTTAGGATTCTCAGGAATGTTTAAAGATTCTTATGTTTGGTTACAAATCATGATAGGAAATCAAATGTCAGGGGAATCTAGATTCCCCTCTTAAACCCCTCTTAGTAGGAATGTGAATTCCCTTTAAAACAGGTGAGAATCCAGATTCCCAAGCTTAAAGGAAATTATATTTTTTATAAATTGACAATTTTAACCATTTTTCCTTATCATTTAAGCAATTAAGATAAAATATAAAACAAATCATCAATATCTTTTCCCTTGTCTATATCTTTTCTTGCCAAAATAATATAAACATGATAGACAATTTTGTTGATATATTCTTTAACAAAATTTTATTTAGGTTTCACGTGTAAAAAAAAAAAAGTTGTCAATTTGTTTTGTTATGGATTAAACTCTTTTAAAAATTATTATTAAGAATAAAAGCATTTGAGAATTTAAGTAGTTATTTTTGTATTGTACTTGTTATTTTGAAATGTTAGACTAAATTTTAATGAATTTGTCATAATTAATAGTTTATATTTGGTTTTTCATTATTTATTTTGAGGAAGATTTTTTTTAAAGGACTTGGTAGTTCACATTCAAATCCAATGATAGAATGAGAAAAATAAATAATTCATTTAAGATTTCTTAGAATAAATCAAATATTATCATCTCACATTCTTAGGAATCTTAATAGATTTCCAATGAAACCAAACATAGGAATAGTTACATTTCTAGGAATGTGATTCTTAAGAATCACATTCCTATGGATCTGGATGCCAGGAGTAATATGGATTCCCCTGTACTAAACGCCACATAAAGGTATATTATTGCATGCTTTTCTTATCTCTATATACATGATATTTTCAGGTAAGAATAATGAGGAAGAGACTTGTCAGGAAAACATTTGACATGATTCAAGATATCTCTGAAAGTGAAAATAAAGAGGTCTGTATTGATAAAATCTAGCCTTTCCCTTTTAGTGTTTCAACTGAGGCTTCTTAATGGACGCTGAAAATTAATATTCTGATTCCAGGATTACAAGAAATTTTGGGAGAACTTCGGCAGGTTAATAAAATTAGGATGCATTGAGGACTCTGGAAATCACAAGCGCATAACTCCATTGTTACGGTTCTACACTTCAAAAAGTGAGGAGGAGCTGAAAAGCTTAGATGATTATGTTGAAAACATGGGTGAAAACCAAAAGGCTATATATTACTTGGCAACAGACAGCTTGAAAAGTGCCAAGACCGCTCCTTTCTTGGAGAAGTTGTTGCAAAAGGACATTGAGGTATGCATTCTATACAGTATTTTGGTGGGACTATATTAAGCTCACTGCATACTGAAAGAATTTTGGGTTGCATGGTTGTAAGAAAAATGATCAAAGAAGTTTTTTTTTTTCCATAGTTAAATAAAAATGTTAAGCATGGTTTATTTCCTGTCATTCTAGATACCGTTGGTTGCTGTTATGCTGGACAATTTATTCCTATTGAAAGATGTTTCTTTTCCTTTTTTTATGGGAAAATTTATTTACTATTTACATCCTTTCTGGATTGCTGCTGTGGGTTATATATTTTAGGTTCTGTACTTAGTTGAACCTATAGATGAAGTCGCCATCCAGAACCTGCAGACTTACAAAGAAAAGAAATTTGTTGATATTAGCAAGGAAGACTTAGAGCTTGGTTAGTACTTTCTTCTTTTTCTGTGTGATTATTGATGGCACTTATTTGAAAATGTTTGTTGTTGTAGCTTCTCTTGGGATTTTTGTTTTGAATCATTCTCATGACTGTTTTATACCAGGTGATGAGGATGAGGTGAAAGAAAGGGAAACAAAGCAAGAGTACAATCTTCTCTGTGATTGGATAAAGCAACAACTTGGTGATAAGATAGCAAAAGTCCAAGTCTCAAAGCGTCTAAGCTCATCTCCCTGTGTGCTGGTTTCTGGCAAGTTTGGTTGGTCTGCTAATATGGAAAGGTCAGTTGTGGGCTTTCAATTTTTGCGAGATGTGCTCCAGACAAATGTTATGAAAATAAAGACATATGCTATTGATTTTTAAAATAAAAGTTGGTGGTCATACTTACTCAATGAAGGTTTAAATGATTTTCTTTTGTAAACTTTTGTAGATTGATGAAGGCGCAGGCTCTTGGAGATACTTCAAGCTTGGAGTTCATGAGGGGAAGGAGAATATTGGAGATTAATCCAGATCACCCCATCGTCAAAGACCTCAATGTAAAACTATTTAACTCAATGCTGATTGTAGACTTAATTTTGAAATAACTGGTCCTGATGTTGACTAACAGTTATGTAATATTTGTTATTCTACTTGCAGGCTGCATGCAAGAATGAACCTGACAGCACTGATGCCAAGAGAGCTGTTGAACTCTTGTATGATACAGCACTGATCTCCAGTGGATTCTCAGTAAGAGCCAACCCTAGATTTTCTCTTGTTAGATAATTAGTATGCATAAGTTTAAGCGGCTTAATGTTATTTGAATTTCTCCTTTTAATGATGCAGCCTGACAGTCCGGCTGAGTTGGGAAATAAGATCTATGAGATGATGGAAATGGCCCTTGGAGGAAGATGGGGCAGATCAGAAGAGGAAGAGGCAGACACACCAGAAGATGGTGCTGAAGAATCTGCTGCAGCAGTTGTTGAAGCCTCAGAGACACAAGTGGTTGAACCATCTGAAGTAAGGGCAGAGAGTGATCCTTGGAGTGATTAAATTAAATGTCTTTTGGAAAACACAAGTTTTGGCATTATTTCATTATTGTTAAAGGAAATAATGCATATGGAGGGGAAAAGAAAATAAGAAGAGAAAGGAAAAGAAAAGAAAAGATAACTTGGGAGAAAAAAGGGGGGTGGGGGGAAGAGAGTATGATGATTGACTGTGGGTGGGAAGAGAAAAATATTAAGTTTTGCTGCGATTGATCATTGGTGTTAATTTGACAAATGAATTTCTCTAATGTGGTTCTGGAAAGAGATAAAGAAGGTCCACTATTTTTATCAGGCTGGCATGAGCACAAATTGCATTTTCTCTATGATTGATTTTTTTTTTTTTTTTTTTTAACATGTATGGCAAAAATGCATAACTCGGACCCACTCAACTCTACGCTATTTAGGCAAAACAAAAAACATGAAGTTTGAAACAAGTGAGATTGTATTGGTTTTGCTAGAATGGTGTGGGCACACACTTGAGAAAAGAAGAAAATGAGGGTCAGTTAGGGAAGCGGAAGTTCATTTCTATACCATTCGAGCACGCAGGTGGCATTAAAAACTGCAGATAGAGTGATTAATAGTACCATTGATCTCATTTAGCTGAAAAAGGAATGGCAGCAGGGGGTAAGGAAAATATTTTTTTTTTTTTGGGGGGGCGGGGGTGGTGTTGTTTGTAAGGAAAGGTTGAGTTTGAGGTACAGGGTGGCTAAAGCATAGATGCAATCGCCTAAGATCTCCAAATAAAAGAAGGCTCATTTATTAAAAAAAATTATATATATAATATTTATCTATATATTTTAATTACAAAAAAATTATACGTACTTTTATTGGTTAATAAAATGAATTAAAAATATTACATTGTATCCTAAAATATAAAATATTACATAGTGATAGTGCACACAGCTTGACAGGACAAGATTGCATAGTACACAAAGCATTGCATAGTCTTGTTCACAAGCCACAACATATCACATGGCCATAAGCTAAGCTCATAGTTCACACTTTTGAATTCACAGCTGGTCCCACACACCTCATGACCACACACTAATTAATAAGGGTGTGTTTGGTTGGAGGTGAAATAGGGAGGATGAAAAACTTTGGAGAGAAAATAAGAGAGAAAACTTTTTTGGAATGTGTTTGGTTGGGTAGAGAGGAAGGAAAATAAATGGTGGGACCCAGACATTTTCTCCCCTGCCCCACCAAAACATTTTCTCTCCAAAATGGAGAGAAAACTGAGTGAAGATAAATATTTTCTTGATTGACAAAAATGTCCAGTGCATACACATTTCTTCAAATTGCCTTTATTTTTTTTTTCTTCTCAACAACGTTTGGCTTATGTGTTTTTTTTTTCTTCTATGTGGCAGTTGCCTTTTCTTTCTTTTTTTTCCTATTCTTTTTTTCTTCTTTTAATTTTCTAAGCCTGGGCGTGATAGGTTTTTTTTTTTTTTTTTTTAGCTAGTTGTGATTTTTTTTTACATGATTTTTATTTTTTTAATAAATTTGGGTGATTTTTTTTTGTGGTTATTTGTCACTTTTTGTTTTAATTGGGTATCATTATTTAATAAGGGTGTGGGGAGTAAAAGGACCCAAGTGGGCATATGGGCCTTTGGACTATAGCATAGAGGGCCGACCTGCTCTAGAGTTAAGAATTTGTTAACTCTGCGAATTGGCCCATATGCAGAGGGTCCGAGGATACAGCCGAGGACGAGCTTTTCCTCGGACAGATCCAAGAGAACTCAGAGCTTCATTATGAAGGTCAAGACACAACTCTGGAAAGACTAATGGTTAAAGGGGGAAACCCTGAATCTTCGAGGTACACCGGTGTTAGAAAAATACCAAAAGAAAAGGCTGCTACCACCACATTAAAGACACTGCACCTACCTCCCTGGCCACCTTAATGGGGAAGTGACCCCTGAACAGTAGAACTGAAACTTCTGGTCACTATTCAAAGGCACTAAGAAAAGAAATATCTAGGGAGGAGGGGGTTGGAGCAACACGTGGATAAAGCATCAGAAAAAGAAGTATTTAAGGGGGATGAATGCCAAAGAAAGAAGGGTCGGTCGGTAACAAAGAAAGAAATTAAGAATTGTAACTTTTAAGAGAGAAAGAGAAATAATACAGGAGTAGTCCTCGGCTTATGTCCGAGTAGGTCTATTTGCAATTATCATTTGTTATTTACAAGTGTTTGTAACTTTTAGCCTGTTATCAAGTTCTCATTACCTCTAACTTAGATTTCAAGCTCACACTCTACAAATTTTATTGTTTAAGGCTCATTGGGCCTGAGCCTGTAATTGTCTTTGGGTCCAGGTGCAATTGTGCACTTACAAATGGCATATGAGTAAATTTATTCAAATCCATTTTTTTCATCTCTCCACTTTTTCACCCCAACCAAACAAATAGGAGAGAAAATAAAATCTTTTCTATCCTCCCACTTTTCCACTCCTCCAACCAAACGGACCCTAAGTTATCACATTTAAAAAAAAAAAAAAATGCAAACTCTTACTTTATCAATTATTATAAATTATCACACCAATTAATAATTTGATGTATTTTTTTATGTATATTATATCAACTCATTTGTATTATAGTGATACTAATTTATTAAAATATGTTATAAATTAATTTTTATTTGTCTAAGTTTAGACTTTAAAGCTTAAAAAAGAACTTACTTAAAATTTTCACCTAAGGCCCTCAAAATTGTTGAGCTGGCCCGGTCGAGGTAATGGGGTGGTTTCAATGTTAGTGAGATAAGAGTGAAACGACCGTGGGAGAAATCCAACAAAAAATGTGTGTGTTTATATAGCTCATAGAATTTGCTAAAAATATTTGAATTCATATATTTTTATGTGATTTTTACATTTTATAGTTTAATATATTACTAATATAAAAATAGCAAAATACAATTTAACGTAGCAGAAAATCAACTAATAAACCAACACTATTTTTATTAATAAATAGAACTAAATGTTTAAAATAAAAAACACAGGTTTCAAAAGGGAGAAAAAAGAAAACGAACATTACAGTAAAGCCCCCTGCCCGAAGCGCCCTAAGAAGAAACGTAGGTTTAAGGAGGGTTTTAAGTTGAGAGGCGGCTGTTCGAGAATTGAGGTAGTTTTACTGTTTTAGACTGTATAAGCTCCCTTTGTGTCTTCCTCTTCCGCTCCCTTTGTGTCTTCCTCTTGCCCTCCCAGATCTCATTCTCTCTCTGTCTCTCGCTTCTCCGTTTTACTACTACAACTAAAACTACTTCTTCTACTTCTTATTCTTATTCATATTCATATGCTCATTTCAATTTTCGTCTTCTCCTGGCGGTTCTCTTTCTCATCAATTAATCTAACATGTGGAGGAATTTCGCCAAACATGCTTCTTCCAAAAACATTATTAAGTTTTCTTCCTCCGACTCTCCACTTTCGATGAAATTTTCTCATGACTTCCTTTCTGCCCACAAGATTATTCCAACACGCTCAAATTCTTCGCTGGGTTTTTCTCCAATATCCATTCCCTTGTTATTATTGTCTTCCCAAAACAATGGATTCGGATTAGGAAGACCCAGCTTCCCAAATTCCTCAAACCCTTTTGCCGCTTCTTCTTCTTCTGGGAACTATAATTATTACGCCACTGCTGCTGAGGCTATTGCTATTACCTCCGAGGAGGAATTCTCTGGTTCTGGCTCCGATGAAGTCCAAGACTTGATGATCAGACATAGACATAGACAAGATCAACTGGCTGTGGACTCTCAGTGGCAACAGCCCAATCCCAATCCCAATCCCAAGCCCAAGAAAATGGTGGCTGGTATGGGGATAGCCAAGTATAATGTGCTTCGAAATCGGCAAATCAAGTTAGAGACCAAGGCCTGGGAAGATGCTGCCAAGGAGTACCAGGAGCTCCTTACTGATATGTGTGAGCAGAAGCTTGCTCCCAATTTGCCTTACATGAAGTCCTTATTTCTTGGTTGGTTTGAACCCTTAAGGGATGCTATTGCTGCTGATCAAGAATCTAGAAAGGAAAAGAAGACTAAGCCCTCTCATTCTCCCTTTTTTGATCAATTAACACCCGATATGATGGCTGTTATCACAATGCATAAGTTGATGGGATTGTTGATGACTAATACTGGTGGTGTTGGCAGTAGCAGGGTAGTGCAAGCTGCCCTCCAGATAGGTGAAGCAATCGAAAATGAGGTGGGTCTGTTTTTCACTTTTTCATTTCTCATACTTCTTTTAATCTGCGCCCAACAGCTTCAGTGTTCATATTTTGTGATGAATTTGACAGAAATATGACTTTTTGATACCAAATAATTTGTCTTTTAACAATACTTCTGTGTTTTCCATCCTACAATTTACAAACTGTGGCTACAACTTAAACTATCAACTTCACTCTGTTAATGGTCCACTAACTCAAAAATGCCCTTCAGCGGTTGAATTCTAATGTTTAGTGATGGTGGGTTTCTTAAATGTCAAGAAATATCATAAATTTACAATTTTCCCCAATCAGAGTAATTTTCCTGGTTTTCTCTTGCTGAAAGCTATTATGTAATGATTGCTTATGTACATCAGGCTAGGATACACAGATTTTTAGACAAGACAAAGAAGAAGAGGGCAACGGATAAGAGAGTGGAAGGTGAATCTGATAAGAACACAACAGATAAGAAATCTGAAGGTGAATGTGATCCCATGAATATTGAACAGGAAAAATTGAAAAATGAAAAAGAGAAACTACGGAAAAAAGTTCGTAACCTGTTGAAAAAGAAAAAGGTGGTTCAAGTAAGGGAAATAGTGAAGGAACAGGATGATTCAAAACCTTGGGGTCAGGAGGCTCAAGTTAAGGTCTGTGATGTCTGTACTTGTTATTATGGGAATGGTCTTTGTTGTTGTTATTGTTGTTATACCTTGGTTCTTGTAATTTCCAGGTCGGCTGCCGCTTGATTCAATTGTTAATGGAAACGGCTTATATACAACCTCCAATCGATCAATTTGGAGATGGTCCACCAGACATTCGACCTGCATTTGTACACACCTTGAAAACTGTGACAAAAGAAGCACAGTCACAGTGAGGAGAATTCCATCTCCATTGAATTCAGTTTTTGTTCCTCTCTCTCATCGCTATATATAATTGTGTTCTTTACCTTTGTTGTCTATAGGAAATGCAGCAGGAGATATGGTGTTATCGAATGTGACCCTCTAGTTCGCAAAGGGCTGGAGAGAACTGTAAGTACACCACTACCTTCTTTGCATGGCACTTCATTGAATGGTTGTTTTGTTGGTACTTTTAACTAATAAAAGTTTTCTTTTTTGACACTATGGAAAGTGCAAGGATGTAATTTTTTGCACGCTTATTTATCCAAGATGAATAACAACAGTTCTACTTTCTGTTTGTCTAAACAGGCTAGGCACATGGTCATTCCTTATATGCCTATGTTAGTGCCTCCTACAAATTGGACAGGGTATGGCATCCAACTTTCTACCAAAATCTCTGTTTGTTTCATTCTGGGTTGTTCTAAGGAAAATGATATTTTTAATTAGAGAATATAGGCTACTGGATCATACCAATATAGAATTAAAAATTTCTAATATCTTCTGCTTAAATTGCTTGTTATGCTACTTAAATGCTCAATGAAAGCTAGCTAAATTTGTACTTTGAGCATTGCATGCTGGGTCTATCTTTTGGTTTTTAGTTAAAAATTTGCAATTTTTTGGCAGGTATGATAAAGGAGCATACTTGTTTTTACCATCGTATGTCATGCGAATTCATGGAGCAAGACAACAACGTGAAGCAGTTAAGAGGACTCCTAGAAACCAACTAGAACCTGTTTTTGAGGTTTGAGAGCCCTGGGTTTTGTCTCTTTAGAGCCTGATCTGAATTTCTTCCTTAGTGTGGTCATTAGTTCTGTATCTTATTCCCCACCTATGAAAGGCCTTGAAAGTTCATCCTATGATCATACATATTTGCTCTATGTGAGGCTTTCTTAATTTTGCTTGTCAGTTGTTGCACTAATGCTGTGATTGTTTTATGAAGTAGGCTCTAGATACACTTGGAAATACCAAATGGAGGGTAAACAAAAGGGTACTTAGTGTGATAGACAGAATATGGGCTAGTGGAGGTGGTCTTGCTGACTTGATCGACCGTGAAGATGTGGGTAACAATTTATTTTTCCTTTTTCATTGGTGGATTATTTTTCCACTCTTCTGAATCAAAGAAGCTCATACTGTTCAACAAAATACTAAATTGCTATTTTCTTCCTTGTCACTGAAAATAATTATCCATTACAGCATTGTGCTTCTGGTTATTAACCTTTCATCTTCACTTTTCTGAAATAGGTCCCTCTGCCAGAGGAACCAGACACAGAAGATGAAACAGAAATTCGGAAATGGAAGTGGAAAGTTAAAGCTGCAAAAAAGGAGAATAGCGAGAGGCATTCACAGCGGTGCGATATAGAACTTAAACTTGCTGTAAGAGCTACCTTGATTAGTTGAATCTACTTAGAGCTGTTGGAGCTCCCAATCAGATTGTGTATTAATTCTTTTAATTGGGAAGCAGGTTGCTCGGAAGATGAAGGATGAGGAAGGCTTCTACTACCCTCACAACCTTGATTTCCGAGGTCGTGCATACCCCATGCACCCATATTTAAATCATCTTGGATCTGATCTGTGCCGAGGCATCCTAGAGTTTGCGGAGGGGCGTCCTCTTGGAAAGGCAGGATTAAGGTGGCTGAAGATACATTTGGCAAATTTGTATGCTGGTGGTGTGGATAAGTTATCTTATGAGGGCCGAATAGCATTTGCTGAAAACCATTTGGATGATATCTTCGATTCTGCAGACAGGCCCCTTGAAGGTAAGCGGTGGTGGTTGGGTGCAGAGGATCCATTTCAATGCTTGGCAGCTTGTATTAATCTCTCAGAAGCGTTGAGAAACCCCTCCCCAGAAACTACTATATCTCACATGCCTGTCCACCAGGTACTTTTTTCCTTACGTGTGGTCACAAATGTTATTCTGGGAATATTTTTATTGAGTAAATAATAGCCTAGTATGTACTTGATACTCTGTTTCACTTCAAGAAAAAATCAAAATCAACATACTTCTCTGGAAACTTTTTAATCTATAATGAGATGAAACAAAGTGTTTAATCCCCCAAAAGAGGAGAAGGAAGAAAGTTAAATTTGGATGCAATTGTATCAATTGGAACTAAAGTCAGGATATTATTGCATGCATAAATTTTTGTGCTTCTCTATGTGCACACTACTGTCTGCCTGTGTGAATGAGGTTTGCTTCTGCATGTGTTTCATTTGGTAGAAGTGAATGTTTAGTTTCTTGAAGCTGAATTTTCTTTTTATAATTTACTTTATCAATCTGCTGTTCAGATTGACTGGAAAATTTCTAATAATTATAAAGACTTGAGCAGGCCTTAAGGTCTATAATGTGGAGGCTTTGCCCCTTATAGGCAACTGGCACATTAATCCATTGTTGGAGGCACACATGCTTATAGTACAGTTTACATTTGCGAGAGAGTTTTTTTTTTTTTGGGTAATCTCTTAATAATGGGTTTATATTTGAATCCTTTACACATGCGCTCACACATTCTGCTAAACCCATGCTTTGGTTTTTTGTCCCAACTCTAGTATTTTCCTTATTGTTTTTTTCTCTCTTGATTCTTCTGCAAGGATGGTTCGTGTAATGGCTTACAACATTATGCTGCCCTTGGAAGGGACAAGGTAACAAACTTCTCTAATTGCTTTAATAGAAGAAAGATGCAGTACATATAAGATGCACAATGAAGCTCTCTTATACGGATGTATGATCTAAGTGTGCTTTTAGGACATATATTCATTAATGAACCTTTCATATTAAGCTAAAATTCTTTTTGGACATAAATTTGATGCTTTAAAACTTGCAACAAATAAATTACATATTGAGAGAGAGAGAGAGAGAGAGAGAGAGGTTACATGAGGAAGACTTGGTTCTGCTATATGCATATATGATATATCTTCTCGTGGTTATCAAACTACCTCTAGGGGAATTCAAAATTCTCAGACTGCTTAACTCTTGCCAAATTAATTTCCATCCTTCTTGTCTAACATGTGTGTTATACTCCTTACACTTCTCTGCAATTTTTTTTTTATTTGTTGATTAAATTGCTTTAATTTCATAGTTGGGAGCGGCTGCGGTAAATCTTGTTGCGGGAGATAAACCTGCAGATGTTTACTCAGGAATTGCTGCCAGGTTAGCACTCTATCTGTGTGTGTGAGAATATATTAGCAGGGGACAAATTTTTCTGATGGATTGAAAAGAAATCTGTAAATGAAAAACCAAATCAAAATGAAAAGTGGAAGGAAGCCCCTTACACACAAAAATAAAAATTCTTCCCTAGTAGCGTAAAATAAAAGAAAATCTCCTGTGAATCTTATTTTTTCAAGGCAGTGCAATGAAATCAATTTTGATGACTTTTATTTCTTCAGTATCTGTTTTAGATAAGTCCTTTGTTGACTTGTTCAGGTTGGATAGCTCTGTTGGATATCAAATTATTCTTGCATAGATAGGATGGGTTCTAGAAGTGTTTTTACTTTCTTCTCGGTAAAATTTTAAAGGGGGGGGGGGGGGAGGAGAAAGGGGGAGGACAAATATGCTAGATGATGCCAGGCAAGGTTGTAGCCCACAGTAAGGGATACAATTTAATTGGGGATTAGGAAAGTGAGGGGAAAAATGAAATTATACCATCCTTACCTGTAACCACTTGCCTTGCATATAGGGATTTATAAGGGGAAATGTACCCAGTACCCTCATTGTTTAACCTACTGTCGTCTTGTCATAAAAAATCTGATTGAACTTTGTTGTTATGGTTGCAGAGTACTTGATATCATGAGGAGAGATGCAGAGAAAGATCCTGCAAGTAATCCAAATGCATTGCATGCGAGGCTTTTAATCAATCAGGTTCTCATCATTATTTGTCATTGTATTTTTATTTTTGTAAAATGGATTAGGATCCTTAAGATCTTTTACGGTAACTCCACCATGAAGTTCCTAAAATGGATTAAGATCCTATGTTTTCATCATTTTGAAATGAATGGATTGAATTTTGTCACATCATCAATACTTTAAATAGATACCAAATTAGTTATTGTCAACATTTGTTTAAAAGTTGGCTCCAATAAGAACTGGTAGGAAGATGATATTAATCCTTGCAATGTGCAATGCACATGACTCACTTAACCCAACCAACTGTGTGAGTCATGTTCAATGCACATGACAAGTGTTGTTAAAAGTGTGCTTTAGGCATGCTTAAGCTCAAAGCTCCAAGCTCTCAATGTTGCGCTAGCAAAAAAAAGCTCACTTAAAGAAAAATGCTTTAGGCATGCTTTTTGGTGCTTTTTGAAAAAGCACAAAGTATGCCTTTTTTATTTTTATTTTTATTTTTAATTTTATTGCTAAAAAAAGTGTGGATCATCAAAATTAATTGTTTGATCTTGAAAGAAATGACATGGACCAATAATTTACTACACAACCACTATCCTTAGGGTGTTGTATTACACAAACATTGTATTATTTTTTACAATTTATAAGTTACAAACAATGTTAATTTACAATTCTTGTGCCTTTTGGTCTTTGACTTTAAGATATATGTTGATTGAACCATATACATCATTTGACCATACCTATTATGGTTATGTACTGTTATAAAGCACAAGAGAATTATACAAAATATTATGTCTAAACTTTATATGACTAGATTATTATGATATTAACCATTGATAATTTTTTTCAATTTACTATATAAAAATTTTAAGAATTGAAATAACTTAGGTAAAATTTGAACTTACAAACATTTTACAATTGCACTTACAGGTAAAATCTACAAATTTTGAGTTATTATTATTATTTTTTATTACATGTTAAGAATATTTCTATTAGAAGTTATGAGATATTACATTTGAAAACTGTCTTTACTTTAATCAGGCATGTGCTTGTGCTTTGTGCTTAGGCTCCAAAAGGCCTATGCACTTAAGTGTGCTTAACGCTTTTACTAACACTGACGGGACATCTGTCATTTTCCTATAGGTGGTTGGAGCCCGAGGCTCCAAACATATTTGAAGCCAAACCTTTTCCTTGTTTTAATATTGATGATGTGGTAAAATCCTATCCAAATATTTCAAAATGAATGGACAGGATTTTCGTTGCTCCACGATAGAATTGCTCTAATAAATTTAGAGGATCCTAATCCATGTAAATTCTTGTTCAAGATTATGTATTTGGCGTAGAAGACTGACTGTATTGGCTTAGCTAACACTATTATATTTTATGTGAATAGGTGGCTCGGAGTTTTTGAATTTTATTTGGCACTGCTTGTGCTGATTGCTCATATTATAATGCTGATAAATTTTTTCATTACTGGGTATCCAATAGGTGGACCGAAAATTGGTGAAGCAAACAGTAATGACATCAGTGTATGGTGTCACTTATATCGGTGCCCGTGATCAGATCAAGAAGAGATTAAAGGAACGTTGTGCCATTGCAGATGATTCAGAGCTGTTTGCTGCATCTTGCTATGCTGCGAAGGTGTGAGAATAATACTGAACTGTGTGTCTCTGTGTTTGTGTAATGCATGCACTCTCGTGTGCATTGTGTCTTTGAGTCTGCATATATAACTTTGTACTGAATATTTCACTGCATGAGCAGACCACCTTGACTGCCTTAGGAGAGATGTTTGAAGCTGCAAGAAGCATCATGAGCTGGCTTGGCGATTGTGCAAAGGTGTGTCTCATTTGTTTGGTGATCAATTTGTGTATCAAGCAAGTTCTTTTTCTTTTTGGGATACCAACAATTTGCTGATCATGCTCTAAGAAGTAACATGTTCATAAAAGAGAGTAACTAAAATGGGAATATTAAGTTAAGATTTGAAATGAAGAAATGTTCTTAAAGATAGGGGTGACCACTGTTGATAAAAAGAAGTGGGAGAGTCACTTGACATTTTTTGATCGTGTGTAGAGGAGAGCAATTAATACACCATTGAGAAAGAGTGAATTGATTCAAGTCAAGGGAATGAAAAAAGGTAGAGAAAGACCTTAACTAACATTAGTATTAGTAAAAAAAAATCTTCAATAAGGAGATAATAGAAAATATGACTTTGGATAAAATAGAATGGCTTATAGAATTCATGTGGTTGACTATGATTACTTTGTTGAGGATCCATAGCCGGTCCAAAATATTGGGACTAGGACTCTGTAGTTGTTATCGTTGTTCTCTTATATATATGACAATTTTTTCATGTATGGAATTGGCTTGGACCTTTCAAGTTTCTTGGTCAAAGACAGAGCATCATGTACATTTGTTAAAGTGTCTCAAATCCTAGTCTACTAAATGTCCATGTGCCAAATCCTGTTAAGAGGGTAACAAGTTTGGGAACTTTGATAGACCTGATTAGTTTCTACTAATATTGATAATATACCTATTGTCTCAAAAGGTTAAGCTACTAGGGAATGGTGAATTTAATGATTTAACCATTATTTTAACGCTTTCCCTCAGATGTAGGCCTAGACTCCCCCTCATTCCTCTTTTTATTCTTAACTTTATAAATGGAAAAATTTATTCAATTTGGGCCCCTCATTCCTCTTTTTATTCTTCGTTGGTGGCTTTTCCTTTGGTTTGATTCTTCATCGGGCATTACGGGTAACGATTAAGTGCAATAAGAATCCCAAATATGGTTTTCTTGTTGCCTTTTGCACATATCCATGTATGGTATGGTATAGAGTTTCTGGTGCTAGAATTTTGTTGCATTATTGTAATCTTGTGGTCAGGAAGCAGTGTAATATTTGTACTCATTGCTGTTGAGCTGCTTACTCTCTGGCAGCTGTCTCTCAACATGATGTTGGCAATGTTAAAGTATATGTTTCTTTTTCAGGTTTTGTGCTTAGTCGTTATTGCTTATGCTTTTGTAGAAATGTAGTATTGTTCACTATTTTGTACAACTGATACCTAAATTTAATGTATAACAGGTGATAGCTTCGGAGAATCAACCTGTGCGATGGACCACCCCTCTTGGACTTCCTGTGGTACAACCTTACCGGCAATTGGGAAGGCACCTTGTAATGTTCTTATAAAATTATGGAACTTCAAATTGGCTGATGCACTTATTTTTAATGTTAGGACAATTTAAAACAAATACAACATTAAAATTTAGTGTGTCATTAAGGCTGTGTTCAATTTAATGCAGATTAAGACCTCTCTTCAGGTGTTGACACTACGACGAGAAACTGACAAGGTAGCTTTCTTCAATCTTTTTCTCATATCTTTTTTCCCTAAAGAGAAGTGTTGAATTTATGCCAAATTCTTGTCTGATAAATTAGGGCAGTCAATGGATAGAAATCCAGTTATAAAATCAATCCATTTCTGTCCTGATTTGGATTTAAATCTAAGCTAAAATATCAAATAGAGAGTCTGAACTTAATATATATATATATATATATAGAGAGAGAGAGAGAGAGAGAGAGAGAGAGAGAGAGAGAGATGAGTTCAAGTTATACCTTTGTTAGACCATAGATTTCTAATAGATCTAATGGTTAAAATAACACTACTGGCCATGTTAGCATTGAATATTTATTGCTTGCCAAATCAACTAATCTATTCAATTCAATCACTTATTTTTCTCTCTAGCCTTATCAATTACAACTCTCAAAGCAGAGGGAGATATTTCTCTGCCATGGATGCACAGAAGAGACCTCATCCTAATGAACTTAATAGCAAATCATTATTGAATGTAAAAGTTTTACCCTATCAACATACTTTCCTATAACCAACTTACCAACAAGGCCAAGCCCTGTAAAACAGAAAATCTCTTCCTGACGCCAACATCATTCGCATGAAGTTACAATAAAGAGAAATAAACAAGAGAGCACTCAATCAAATAGAAGAAAGCCAATATGATTATTGGAGTATATCCAACAGATTATTCAAATCCTTTTTTTTTTCATATTTAAAAAAAAAATCTGATGGTTCAAATCTACATCCAATTTTTAGTTAAAAAGCCACCTTTCATTTCCCTTAGGTAACTACTCTTACTGACATAATTCGCTACGAACTCTCATTCCTCTACCCAGTCCCAGCGATACCACCCTCTCCCTCAACTTTTTGAGAGCTGTAATTATTAAGGAGAGAGAGAGGAAAAAAAAGTATTAAATAGATTAGTTGATTTAGCAAGCATTAAATGTTCAATGCTGACATGGCCAATGGTGTTATTTTGACCATTAGATCTATTAGAAGTTCATGGTCTAAAAAATGTGTAACTTCAAGTGTAACTTGAACCCATCTCATATATATATATATATATATATATATATATATAGAGAGAGAGAGAGAGAGAGAGAGAGAGAGAGAGAGAGAGAGAGGACTTAGATCTGAATCAAATTAGTACTCAGATTTGAGCTGAAATCCTGTGGGATCCACATGAAGTCAACTGGTTACAGCCAGTTACTGATATTTATCCCATATATGATTTTAAAGTTATCTCATACTCGAGTTTAAAGGATGTAAGAACCAATCCTTTGATAACTATTTTTTTTTTTTGGTCGCACTTTCATAGGTCATGGTTAAGCGGCAGAGGACAGCTTTTCCCCCAAATTTTGTGCACTCCCTTGATGGTTCACACATGATGATGACTGCTGTTGCCTGCAAAAAGGCAGGCCTGAACTTTGCAGGTTTGTGCTGAATCTCTTCCCACTTTATATATATCACAAACATATGTGCATTAACATGTTTGAAATTTCACCATATGATACCAATGTTTAATTACAGGAGTCCACGATTCATATTGGACCCATGCATCTGATGTTGATGAAATGAACAAAATACTCAGAGAAAAGTTTGTTGAACTATACGGGGCCCCAATACTAGAGAATGTAAAGTATCTTTACTTATAAAAGTTCTTCAACTATGATGGAAGACCTCCCATTTTGTTATTTACTTGTGATTGGTGGTTTGTTATATTACACTCACTGAGGTATGATAATGTTTGATGATTGCTTTTGTTTTACTTTATACAGTTGTTGGAGAGCTTCCAGAAGTCTTTCCCTAAGTTGAACTTTCCTCCCTTACCAGAGCGGGGAGACTTTGATCTTAGAGATGTGCTAGAATCTCCTTATTTCTTCAACTAGTCTGAGCCAAATGCTTACTTCAGTAGTGCCCCTTCTTAACTTGGACTCTGTATCTCTGTCATTATCTGTCATTCAATGGAAGGTGATTACAGCTTAGCTCTTCCATTCATCAGGCATGAGATTGTCAAGGCAAGGTCCTATAGGCCATTATAGAAATAAAGTTGAGAAGAAACTCAAGGTTCGGCTACCCGCAATCAGTTTCCTGCAGGAATTCTTGTACATATTGTCAAAACAGAATGCGTTCAGCCATTAGCAGGAAATATCCCAAACAAGGGATTCGGTCCTATCTTCTCCATCTGCTACTTCAAAAGGAACTGAGAAAATGAGATGGATGTAATGTGCAGTATTTTTGGAAAGAACAGGAACAGCTCCAACATTTTTTTGATGAGTAGGGCTTGGTATAAAACAGAGGAAGTTAGAGCTTCAACACTTTAGGGGATTAAAACAAATTAGCAAAGGATGATAGTCCTGGATACCATATCAAGGTTCTATATCTTCAGAAACAATGAGTGCAACAAGTCTCAGTGGGCTTCTGATAATTTTGCTCAACTAGTCTATTGGGTTGTTGGCAGTGTCTTTCTTTGTGAGTATAGTTTACCATTTCATGTGTAGAATGTATTCTGATGCTAGTTATTGTCCTCCCTTTTGATTCTTTCTCTGATTCAAAGCAACATTTTCCAATTGATTCTAAAGAAATAAAGAGAGAAAATAATACATTTTGAGTTGCTTAATATGCTTGCAGTACATAACTACATATCCCCCATCAATTGATGCATCCTCTTTTAAGTTTTTTAAACAATGGCCTGGTCTCCCCTCATAATATTACAAAGAAAAGGGCTAAACCAATGACAAGAATTGAGGTCTGATTTATTAGAATATCCATTCTGATTGTCAGCAATGTATATGAATATGATCTATGCATAAGCGTTCATCCAAGTGGTTCATCCAAGTGGATAGGCATCTGTCTGTGCCTTCCAACTAATGATTGGCTATGTCAAAATTGTCTGGATGGTAGTGGAGGGAACATGGGGTGCAGTTCTTCATCACAAAACTGAGGGAAAGTGGTTGAGTTGGAACTAGAATTAGTAGTATTAAAAAGATTAAATATTTTTAGTGGAATTCACACCACGTATCTCTCATGGGAAAAACTTTTTTTTTTTTTTTTTTTTTTTTTTCTCAAGAAAATGGAACGTATTTGAGCACAAAGGCCGTCATTTGGGGGGGGGGGGGGGGGGTGTCATATGGGTAGTTCTACGGCTACGAATTATTTCACAACTTATTTGTCACAATTTTAATGTGCCAGACTGTGAGTAGTTAATTATTACACACATGAATCCACCATTTTTTCTTTACAAATTACACTCTATTATGTCACAGTTATGGTAAGAAATTGTGAAAAATTATGTGGTTCTAGATTTTTCTTGAGCGATATAGGCAATATTTCACCCTAAGACGATTTTATGCGACCCCCTCTCCACCGAAAATTATATGCTGTACCCGGCATATATGCCGGGTGTCTCACACAGGGGCGGGCCCCACAGTGTGTGGGACCCGCCACTGTGTGAGTGACCCGGCATATATGCCGGGTACACCATATACCGGCTCCCTCTCCACACACACTTGCGGAACCTACACACTGTGAGGGGGACATTGTATAAAGCTATAAGTTAATTTTTCCTAGAAAATTAAAGATAAAAACTATCCTAAGCTAGCCCTGTCTCTGTTCCCCCACTCCCACACAAAAATAAATAAATAAATAAATCTAAAGCAAAAACGAAGAGTACAATAACGGATCAAATTGAATGTGCGTGCAATTTCAGACCGGTTTTTAATTGCAAAATTAGAGAATTTCCAGTATGAACGACATATTGAAGATGTACAGATGGAAGATGTATTAAGGTATAGCATTGTCCATGCCGACGAATTCAACATAAGTGGCAGTCACTTGAGTATTTAGGGACAACGTTACACTCAGAAAACAATTGATTTTTGCATACTGACTTTGTGATGTTTTCTGGATCCATATGGTTGTGCAGTGCAGTATGGGTCCATTATATTACTAAAAGTGAAAACCAAGTGAAATCATACATGTGGGTGATTCTCTTTGTACAGGGCATAGGCATCACTATATATTGCCACCATATTTGAAAACACAGCAAGAGCAATCATGAAAACAGATAGTATCTTGTCCTTCTTTGTTGCTATGCCATGACGATCCCTGAAGCAGCATAAAAATAGAATGACAAAGGAAGTGGATGAGAAAAACTTAAATAGCTCTAAGCCATTTGAAGCAAAGTCATGTATAATATCAGCTTACAGCCTGCGAACCATGTTGATAAAAACCCAACCATAATTCATCAATCAGAGTTCATGTATTTCACAGCTAACCTAAACATATTTGACCACTAGCCATCTTAAGTAAGTAGGTTCTTAATTTTCCTGCAAACTCAACGTTGCTAAATGTCAAAGCACCAAAATCAATTGGAAAAACCTTGATAGCAGAAGGCATGTGTGCTAAAAAGGGGACTATGTTAACTTGTCACAAGTGGTCAGGAACATTTGGATTCCTTTCATTAGGGATAAGAGCCCAAACATCAAGTGGACATTGACATGTACAGAGACAGCAAAAGAAATGTTGTATATTAGTAAAATATATGATCTTGTCACCTAAACAGCTTTGCGATTTCCCTTCCATCCATATGTTTCAATCATTAGTGTATTTTAGAATAATTTACTAACTCATGTAGACATACCTTTACTATAGTTGAAAATGATAACAAGTACTTCTTATAAAGACTTACCTTAAAGCAATGGCTGCAGGAAAGATAAATCCTATGCAAACTGTAGCTGTTGCTCCACTGAACTGGAAAACATCCCATATGTTGGGTATAAAATTGGCACCCAAGAAAACAAGCAAAAGGAGCCCAATGCTGATCAATCCAAACCTCAGGTTATCTAAAACCAGAGGCCTAGCTGAAGGAAAGAGAAGGCCATCCAAATTGAGGCGCAGTGGATAGAAGAGAATTGGGAAAACAAGCATAAGGTGGAGAGCATAGCTGATGCGAACGATATCATTGAGCAGAGAGCCATATGGAATGCCAAGGTCGGTGTTGAAGTTGGCCAGCACATCATCAAGAGTTGAGTCACCAAATAGGAGGAAACCAAAGAAGCTTGTTAGAACGTAGACAATAGAGCACAGAGCCAATGATGTCTGCACAACTGGTCGTATCAGGGAAGAGTCTTCAAGCTCATTGTCTATTGTATGTACTGCATAATCCAGAAAATGAAATCTCTCACAAATGTTATCCATTTTTCCTTGGCAAAAAAAAGAAGAAAAGAATAATCATTGTAACAGAGGACTCAGTCAATTGGGCAAGGATGATAAGTGACTAACACAATATGCTGGCTTACAAAAATTGAACATCTAGTTTTCTGGCTACATCTTAATTTGGGGTTGGGGGTGGGGGGGAGGAGGAATGCCTACAGCTTCTCCCAATTTGACCAGGCCCCATGAGTAGGACTTCGGCAATAACATAATTGGCAGATCCAAGATGTACTACTACAAGCAAAAGTGGTTCAAATAGATATTGGTTGTGTTTGAAAGGTTATAAATTGATTGACAAGTCCAATCCTAATATTGGGGGGGGGGGGGGGGGGGTGGTTTGGAAATCAATAACACAGAAAGGAATCCATAGAGCAGAAATTATAATATTTCTAATTCCTCGTAAGAACCTGCCTTTAATGGTGAAAATCTAGCACATCAAAGAAAGTTTTCAACACCGTATTCAAGTTACAGAAAAATCATCAAATTAACAAATTATCAATAAATGAATAAAGTAGGCAAGGAAGAGTCTGGAGCCTTCCTATTTGTTGATGAAATGACAAGATTTGAGTAAAATCCCTCTACCATAGGGCATCCAAAAAAACCACAATTCTGTTATTCTCCTAGCAGGAAGATTAAGGTTCTATTCCAAGATGAATACTTCCTTCACCAGTTTTCACAGAGAGCCAAAACCAAAAATTGATCTAAAAAAATATGCCTTCATTCACTATGCATGCAGATGTGTAGAGCAGATGTTTATATTGTAGACTTTCCATTTATGATATGATCAGCAAACATACCATTAAAGTGGCATATGAATGCTGTCACAAGAACTGGGACAACTGTGAACAGATTCCAAATAGATGTCATATCAGTAACGTTAGGCAGCAACCTGGGCACCGCAATACTTCCATTAAAAAATTTGATAATTGTGATTCCTGCAGTTATAACCAGAAATACAACAGCCAGTGCAACTGCTAAAGCAGATGAGTATCTCAGTGAATCTGCAAGCATGAAAAGCTTGAATCATTCATCACAAACATGTCAAAAATGTAGATATTATAAAAATGCTGGAGCTATTGTTCCATTAGATTACTGGTGGCAGAGATGAAGATGATGTGGATTTTTTGAGGAATGTGTATTGTGTATTCGTGTCAGGTATTACTTGCATAAAAAGACATGGAACTTCCAGACTCCTACATTTATTGTGAGAAGGAACAGGATTTGCATTGATGTCTTGCTCAATCTTTTAGTGTTCAGAAACAAGTGATCACATCAAATGCAAGTAGTGTAGGAAGAAACATAATGCTTAGACTTACGAATATAACAGAAAGTGCAAAAGCAAATTAGTCTAATATGTTATATCAATCATGTGCTTTAAACACTGATATGAGAACTTAAAAAAAGCTGGTGTGGCAACTCCAATAGATAAACATGCCTTATGAAATACTCAGACAATAAAAAATTGGTATTGCAATTATTGTGTAGTAATTTGTTTGACATTGAAGATTACAAATCATACACCATCGATCTGAAAGTGCCAAGTGAGATGGAGAAACTATCATGTAGTCTTACACTTGGGATTTAAACTGGTATTTGTTAATTCTTACAAGATTAGTGGAGTAGACATTTACCCATCCGCTTAAAGCATGCCAATGGAGCAAATATAGAAATAGTTGTAACAAGAAGAACAAAGGTACGCCCATTCCACCAGTGCTCACCAAACCACCCTTCCAATACACCAGTATGGTGAATTCCACTAGAAGATGTCCCAGAGAGAACATCACCTGATTGAAATAGCAAAAAAAACCCACTAATATTATAATCAATCACCGAATTATAAAGAAATCAAGCTATTTCGATAGGTAAACAGAGAATTATTCCCCCCCCCCCCCCCCCCAATTTTTACTTTTATGAGAAGCAGCAGAATTCATCAATCTTAACAATTTCATGAGAAATAAAGAATCAGAAATAGTTATTGCTGCTTCTGCCAAATCAGCTTCTTAAAGCATAACAGGGTGCACCAGCTGACTCTCAGAAATGCCAATAATCCTACTATCTGTAAACACATCTTCTTTACCTTTATATGTTATCAAAATGGAAACTTTTAAAGTTTACTGATTCTTGATCTTCTTGAATAAAGCCCAGACTATATGTTGAGAGTTAAAAAAGGGTAAAAGCAGAATAAATTTCTCTTATGGTCTAAAAAAATTAGAAATAAAATATTACCAATGATGATCATGTAAACAATGAGTGTCCCAACATTGTTAACCAAGATACAAATCTGAAGCAGCAACCTCCCAGAGCGGCCAAAAGCATCGCTCATGACTTCCCCATAAGACTGAGAGTTTCCCACCCTACTGAATCTCAGCAGCATTTCCAACGAACCCTCTGTCAGTATAGCCACAAACACTATCATACCAATTCCAAGCCCAAGACCCAGCACCTTCATGGTGGCAGGAAGTGCCATAATTCCAGCTCCAATAATAGAAGTGGATATATTAAACACTGAGGCAGTAAATGATGCTCTCTTGGCATTGAACTCCTCGGTTGCATGGTTCTTTGGCAACAAGGGTGATTCCTCATTGATGGGTTTTCTTGAATTCTTGGTTTCCTTGTTGTCATTGGTCATGGTTTTTCTTTTTGGTGAAGTAACTACTTTTGCCTCCATAAGAGTGGAGCTTTTGTTGTGTGTGGGGGATATGATAAGATATGAATAAAGGAGTGGGGACACGTAATGAAAGGTGTCCCCACTCCTTTATTCAACTTACTATGAGTATGAGAAATGCTAATCATGCCAGCGTTCTTAATGCTCAATTCTTATCCAATCCAAGAGAGTGTAGCAGCTAGCAGCAACTAGCAAGAGTTAGATTATAATTTGCATATGAATCACGTGTGTAGTGAAATTCACAACCGACAGATTGTCATTTGTCGTTTTGGCCATAATTTATTGACAAGAAAAGGTGGTTACTGGTTAGGTTTGTTCTTTATTTATTTTTGAGAGGGTGTTTGGTTTCAACTTACAACTAACATAAAGGTTAAAGGTGTCAAGGATTCAAATCCTTCTTCTTATGCTATCGAATTATAAAATAAAAAACAAACAAGTTGGAAATGTATGATTCACATGTTATGTTTAGTTTTTTTCTCAAAAAAATAAAAATAAAACATGTTATGTTTAGTTTCTTTGGTGGGTTAGACCGATGTAGTCACATACAATCATGATTTAAAAAAATATATTTGGCTAAGTCTGATTCACAGGCCTAGCTAGAAATTATTTTGAATATTAATTTGATTACTCCATTTCTTTCCATTAGATTTGTTATTATTAAGAATAATGGGCTGACATTTGATCATCCATCACCCATATATATGGACTAGTCAAAAGTGAAAGCCTTATCCACAAAGTAAAAACGAAAAAAGCTTTAATGTATAAAGGGCCGATGGATCTGGGCAGGGCTGGTCCTTTTGTTTTTCATTCTCTTTTATAATCCCCCATTGGTTGGGCCTTCAGCTATGCCTCAAGTGAAGTCTTTTGTCCGATTAAGAGCATCCTAAAATCACTATCGGTGTTGAAAAAGTAAATAGAAGAATAATAATTTTTATTTTTCCACCTGCTTCAACTTACGTGTTTGATGTAATATATGACAGCACTATTACCCTAAATTATGCATTGCAAGTTGCAGCAAAGCCCCGATTAGATAATATAAATTACCGTTCACTGAATAAGAAAAAAAAGCCCAGTCATCTTTTAGGCAATATCTACACCTGCCTAATGTTTGACTCTTGTTACTCTAATTCAATCAATAACTTGATCTAATAGTCAGACAGGAATTCAGAAATCAACACTGTTAAATGGGTATCATAACTTCAGAAATTCAATCAACTGAGACTTATTATTAATCGGAATGCTGCTAATTGTTTGCAAGGGACTGACATGGTTCTAAGTGTAGATTGTTTGCCATGACTTTCAAAAACATAGCAGTCTAGACTATCTCCAATGGAAATTGATTAGTCAGCTTGAATAATATAATTATTTTAGAAAGCAACAAAATTGGAGTTGGAAAACAGACCAAATCCGCCAGTGACCAAGACTAGCGTGAAAGTGAACTTTAAGAAAGAAACCTGAAACCAACCAAACGTGATAGTTAGCTGACCAAGTCTAAAGTATAGCACCCCATCAAATTAACACCTCCACTGGGATTTTATTAAAGAAGACAAAAATAAAAATCAATGATCATTGATCAGTGACTTTCCAATGTCATACTAACCCCTTTCTTTTAATTGTCTTCTCCTCCTAATGAAAGTTACCAGTCCAGGTTTTGCAAGATTGGGTGCTCATAAACCAGAAGGTCTTGTGAGAGCAGCTACAGTTGGATGTCGGTAGGAGCTTTTCAGAATTTATTTCCTTTTCCTTTTATGTGAACCTCAGTATGAAACCTCACTGATGCTCTCAATGTTGATAAGCCTTTCGTAGAGATAAAGATTGTAGAATGTATGAATTAATTTATAGGGTTGAAGTTCTGATAAGCTTATTGTTGATGTTATCTAGATGAATTCTATAGGCAACATAGTTTCTGTATGCATTTTTTTTAAAAGTGACATTAGCATGATTAAGCTGAGTCTTATGAGAGAATTCAATTTGAACTACTCTGAGTAGCTAAAGCACAGCTCATATAATATCTACAGGTGTTTTAGTGCAGTAATAAGAGTGACTAACCTTCATATCTCATATATCTCCTTGGTGGGGAGAATTCCCAAATTTTCATGATTCTCAGTTTCATATAATTTGAACTGTGAATAGTGTATTTACTACACTGCACTAATCACATGATCTTTGTAGATTTTCAGAAGTTAATGTACTTACAGTGAATAACCAAGAGGCTGCAAGCAAGTCGCATTGCCAATCACTGAAAATAAATTTGAAAGCACATTACTGCCCTACAAGGATAGACATATAGTAATTATAGTATTCTTGTCTTTAAGTTTGTCAACTTGTGAAATTCAGAAAAAATCATTAAAGATAAAATCCAACATATCTGAAATACTAATAGCTATAACTTATGGAACTTATACATCCGTTTAAATATTTTGTGTCATGCCAGTTTGCGTGTGATTTTTTGGACTTTTTTACATGAAGTTCTGATCTTGATCTGTATTAGATTAATTATTTTTTTAATTTCTGAAGAACGCAAGTTACAAATATGCTTTTAGCACAATGTACCATTAGTGGGGAACCTATACCTGACCTTGTTTGAATTGAGTGAAGACAGAATTGGGAAATCTTATCACTGCCTTTGTAAAAATAGGTTCCTTAACCTGTAGACTGATGAGTACAGTGAATGTTTAATAATTTGTCATTCATTTATACAGCTGAAGGAAGATGCAACGCCAATTGTAAATCTTGCAGAATCCTTGTTGGCATCCATTTCAGAGATTATGACAGCGGTTGTATGCATAGAGAAAGAACATGAAAACTTCATTGAATTTGGGTGCTACCTTTACAGGGCTTCTCTGGCCATAATGGAGTTGCTCACAGCAGAGAATTCACCAGAAAATGCAATAGAGATTCTACAAGCACTATCCCTAAACGTTGACTTGGCCAGGGATCTTGTGAAGAGATGCCAAGAAGTCATTGATGCAATTTCAGATAATGAACTAGGAAGCATTATAGCACAGCTTGAGGGGGTGATAAATCACACAGGAGAATCCCTGAGCTTGATACCATCTTCCACATTTGGAGACCAAGAATATGTTAAAGTTGCTATCGGGTCATTATCAAATGAGATGCAGAATGCTCAATTTGGAATTGGCCAAACTCTTGCAGTTAAGACCAAGCAGCATGATACAAGGACATTGTCTTTGGAGAAGCAACTGAAGGAGGAACCAGCACCACAGGAGACAGATCTCTATCCCTTGAATGTTGATGTTTCTATAAACGATCATCAGTTCTTGAATATGCCTCAAAAAATTGAGAAATTAAGGAGCACAAGTTCTGACATCACTAGAAAACCTGGAAACATGAACAGATCCTTTACTACATTGCCACAGGCGACTCAGTACAATGAGCCTCTTTATGAAACTTTCTTTTGCCCACTAGGAAAGAAGATCATGGACAATCCAGTCACCATAGAAACCGGAGTAACCTATGAAAGGAATGAAATTACTAAATGGTTTGAGACGTTTGAAAAATCAGAGGACATTTTCTGTCCAGTCACAGGGCAGAAGCTAGTGAGTAGGGCTTTCAACACAAACAAAGCTCTGAAGTCCACAATAGAGGAATGGCTGGAAAGGAATGAAGCATCCAGGATCAAGGTTGCACGGACAGCTTTGTCTTTAGCCAGTTCAAAGAATATGGTACTGGAAGCAATAGAAGATTTGCAAACTATCTGCCAGAGGAGAAGATACAATAAGGTACAGGTTCGCAGTGTTGGATTAATGCCATCTCTCATTAAGTTTCTGGAGTACAAAGACAGAGATGTCAGATGTGCAGCAATAGAAGTATTACAACTATTGTCAGAGGATGATGATGAAAATAAGGTTTTAGCTCTTCACTTTGCCCTGATTTCAAATTTAATATTATATCAATAATGAAAAACAGTATGATGAACAGGAACTTAACCTATAGTCTTAGGTATGTTTCTGTATGTCAAAATTATGAACACAGAACTGGTGACTTTACAGGAGACAAAACTTAGTCTCAAGCAGTTGTATGACCAAACAAGGCCTGCCATTGTGGTCTGCCATTGTGGTCAGTTATAGATATCCAACGAATTTTTGGAAGTATACTTTGCTACCCTATTAGTGTGGCGGGTAACCTCAGCTGCAATTATCTAGACATGAGATTGAACCAAGCAGATCAATCTTTATCTGCAACTTCCATTCATGAACTTGAAGCCTATTTGAACAAGCACTTATTTTTCAAGGATTCTAGATGTGCATTTGGCTTTCTATTATTGGTGTCTTGTTTATATCTATCTACTGTGAGTATTTGCACTTAATGACTTCACCAAAAGTGAAAACCATATCTTATTCTTAGATATATGTAATCTTTGGTGGTTAATTTTGCAGGAAATGATCGCTAAAACAATGAATATTTCCACAATAATTGATATGCTGTCAAGTAGTCACCAACCAATAAGGCATGCATCCCTGCAGTTCTTGCTTGAGCTTTCAAAATCCCTATCTTTGTGTGAGAAAATTGGGTCAGTTCCTGGAGGAATTCTAATGCTGATCAATATTAAATACAAACATTCAATTGATGCATTTGCTTCAGAAAAAGCAGATGGAACCTTGAGGAACCTAGAGAGGGTGCCAAATAACATTAAGCACATGGCAGAATGTGGACACTTGGAACCCCTTTTAGATCATCTTACTGAAGGTAATGCTCAAAACTTCTTCTCAGTCTTTCCAAGCCACCTCCAAGTAATTAAAGATAAATTTTGTTTTGAAACAGAACAAATAAGACATTCAAAGCTATATTTAAAGGAAACATAGTTACAGAAAAAGAGTAGCAGCTAAACTATACAGAAATTGAAGAAACTGAAAATGTATTTGGACTTTTGTTATGAACCATTTGTATATCTCCAAAGAGATCATATACTAATGGCATAGTTTGCAGAAAGCCATATGCTCTAACCAAAAGTAATGCTGACAAAAAATGAATCCAATAAACAGGTTGTGAAGAAATGAAGATGGAAATGGCAAGTTACCTTGGGGAAATTGTTCTTGGACATGACAGCAAAACCTTTGTGGCTGTGAGGGCTTCCCCCCATCTCGTAGAAATGGTTCAGAGTGGAAACAGTCTGAGCAGAATGGCGGCATTTAAAGCTCTGGCTCAAATCTCATCCTACCAGCCAAATGCAAAAATACTTGTAGAAGCTGGAGTAGTAAAAATCATGGTTGAAGAGATGTTCAGTAGGAGGATCTATGATGAGCCTATGAACTCAAAAATAGAAGCAGCAGCAATACTAGCAAATATATTCGAGTCTGAGATTGAGCTTGAGAAGCTCCAAGTGAATAATCATGGCCACACTATAACTTCTGACTATGTGGTCTACAACATCTTCGACATGCTGAAGAACTCAACCCCTGATAAACTCAACATCAATCTTATCAGAATTATCTTATGCCTGACAAAGACCCAAAAATCAATAACCACCATTGTCTCAGTGGTCAAAACGACTGAGGCAAGCCACACCCTGACTGAACTCATCAATAATCCACATGATAATCTTGCCATAACAGCAATTAAGCTGCTGTGTACACTTTCACCCTACATGGGCCACACACTAGCTGAAAGGCTCTGCAAAACAGGAGGCCAACCTGAGAGCCTAATCCAGAGTCCTTCTGAAATAAACCAAATCACAGAGAGACATGCAGTTTCAGCAAAATATGTGGCAAAACTCCCCCACCAAAACCTAACGCTAAACCTAGCCATTCTGAGCAAGAATGCAGTCCCTGCAATCCTAAAAACAATCAATCAAATCCAAAGAAGTGGAACAAGATCAAGCAGGTATGCAAGTGCTTATTTAGAAGGCTTAGTGGGCACTCTAGTCAGATTCACAACAACACTATATGAACCTCAGATATTGTTTCTAGCAAGAAACTACAATTTCACATCAGTGTTCACAGAGCTGCTCACAAAAACAGCTAGTGATGAAGTTCAGAGGTTATCAGCAATTGGGTTGGAAAATCTCTCATCACAATCGATAAATCTGTCAAAAGAACCTCAAATTAAGAGAACCAAGTTTATGAAGTTGTTCTACTTACCCAAGTTGCTATCTTTTGGTTCATCGAAGAGGAGGAAACGACCGGGTTGCCCAGTTCACAGAGGGGCTTGTTCTTCACAAAACACATTCTGTTTAGTTGATGCAAAGGCAGTTGAGAGGCTGTTGGCTTGTTTGGACCACGAGAATGTTGAAGTAGTTGAAGCTGCATTGTCAGCTATAATTACATTGCTTGATGAAAAAGTTGATGTGGATAAGAGTGTGAGCATGTTGAGTGAAGTAAATGCTGTACAACGTGTTCTAAAGTTGGTGAAAGAGCACCAGCAAGAGGGTCTGTGGCAAAAGTCACTTTGGGTGATTGACAAGTTCTTGATGAAAGGTGGGGACAAGTCTGCTTCGGATATATCACAGGATAGGTTGTTGCCTGCAACATTGGTGAATGCTTTCCATCATGGGGATGGCAATACGAGGGAGATGGCTGAGAAGATTTTGAGGCATTTGAATAATATGCCAAATTCCTCTACTTCCAACTATACCATGTAAAATCGTTCCTTTCCCTTTCTCTTTTTTATGGTCTTATTGTAATGCTGCTATTGACAAAGTTGTTAAGAATATAAAGCCAGAAAGAGAAAGACCGAATAGTTTGTATATTGATGTATATTTTGTGTATATGACATTGTATAATAGAGAGTCTTATATACAAATAATATGGGTATATTACAAGTACAGTATATTGGGCTAAGCCCTAGGTTAGACTAACTTATATACTAACATTCCCCTCAAACTTGAGGTGACAAGGAGGAAGCCAACTAGAGTTTAGATATAAGATCTCGAAGACGACCGAGTGGTTGAGTTTTGGTAAAGATATCAGCAGGTTGGTTGATAGAGAAGATGAAGAACAACTGGAGATTGTCTTTCTTGAGATGCTGGCGAGTGACGTGGTAGTCGATTTCAATGTGCTTGGTGCGTTCATGGAAGACATTGTTATGAGCAATGTAGATAGCACTACGATTATCACAATAAAGAGGAGTGGTAGTAGGCTATGGAGCATCCATGTCAGCCAAGAGCCATCGAAGCCAAACAAGCTCGCAAGTGGTGTCGACAAGGGCATGATACTCAGCCTCGGTACTGGAATAGGAAACCATGTCCTGCTTCTTGCTACGCCACGAGATAAGAGAAGTACTTAACAAGAAACAAAAACCTGTGATGGAGCATCGATCAGTTGGATCACTTGCTCAATCTGCATCTGAATAAGTATGAAGCTTGAGAGAAGACTAAGAGGAGTAGTGAAGACCATGATAAAGTGTGCCCTTGATGTATTGGAGAATTCGAAGAATGGTAGCATAGTGGACAGAACAAGGAGCATCCATGAACTTACTAACCACACTCACGACATGTGAAACATCTAAGTGAGTGATAGTGAGATAGATCATGCTACTAACCAACTGACGATATTGAGTAGCATCTGATATAGGTTCACCATCCAAGGGTGTGAGCTTGGCATTAAATTCCAAGGGAGTAGATACAGTCTTGTTGTCTGTGACACTTACTTTGGAGAGAAGATTAGAAGCATATTTAGCTTGGGAAAGATGGTATCCATTAGAGGATGAGGTAACCTCAAGCCTTAGAAAATAACTTAGAGTGCCCAGATCTTTTATCTCAAAATGCTGATTAAGGACGTGTTGAAGAGAGTGGATACCTGTAGAGTCATCTCCACTAATAATCATGTCATCAACATAAAGAAGAATAAGAGTGATACCAGTAGAGGATCTTCAGACGAAAAGAGTAGTGTCATAAGGACTCAAAGTGCAACCCTGCTGAGCAACAACTAAGCTAAAATTTTCAAACCAAGACTGAGCAGCCTGCTTGAGGCCATAAAGAGCACGGTGAAGGCGACAAACTTGGCGGCCTGAGTGAGTATAGCTAGGGGGTGGTTGCATGTACACTTCTTCTTGGAGGTCTCCATTAAGGAAAACATTCTTCACATCCATCTGATAAAGAGGTTAATGGCGAACAGAGGTCACAACAATGAGACATTTGACAAATGTAAGGAGAGCAACATGAGCAAATGTTTTCTTATAGTCAATGCCATATTCTTGAGTAAAGCCCTTAGCAACTAGGAGAGTTTTGTATTGTTTAACAGATCCATTAACACTGGTTTTGATCTTGTAAACCTACTTACAACTTACTACAGACTGACCAGAAGGTAAATCAACCATATCCTAAGTGTGATTTTTGTGAAGAGCATCTAGTTCTTTGGACATAGTTTGCTGCTAAAGAGGCTCAGTATGGGTCTCATGATAGGTGTGAGGCTTATAGAGGGTGGTAAGAGCAAAAGAGCAATAATAATAAGTGAGATAAGGAGGAGCAACACTTACCAGAGTAGAGCGACGAAGGTTAGGACCAACAGGAGGCTCAGGAGACAGTGGTGCCACAGGATCCAAGACAGGAGGGTCATGTGCCGGGGACAAAAGCAGATGTAAAGTTGTGATTTCCAACTATGTTGTGTTGACTTTAATTTCGTACCAAATTTGATTGTAATGTCTTCAATCATTTTCCATGTATGTATGTGGGATTAATTGTAAGGGATGAGTGTGAGAAATTGGTGAAGACTCAAGTTTCAAAGGATGAACAAGTAGATTTCACGACTAGTTCGCGATTGTCTCGGGAGAAGTTTACTCGTGAAAAGAGCCACGTGTAAAGCACATGACTGAAAGATGAAGAGTCGTGCCAGACTGTATTTTTTGCGAGTGTCTCGCGGGTAAGACCGACCCATAAAGGACTCGTGAAATTTTCTGTTTGGCAAAAAGTTATGCTTTGCTTTACCATATCTTTACCCACACTATATATACCCTCATTAATCACAAATTGTAATGAGTGTTTTTTAGAGAAAAAACCCTAGAAAATACACTTGAGAGTTAGAGATTGTCATATCCACAATCATCTACACATTTCCTTGTGGTTTTTCTCAACTCCTGCCTCTCCATCTCTACATCCTTGAGAGGTTGCTAGTCCAAACACTTACCACACCCAGTGTAAAGTGAGATTTTGGTGCTATTGGGAAGCATTGGAAAGAGCCATTTATTGGCAGATGCAATCGGGCTGAATTGCGGGATTCGAAAAGTTAGAGAAGATAAGGTTCTGAGAAGTCAGTTGGTAGCAGGAGCTTGGAGGGCTCAAGTACATGGGGTAGACTAGGTTTGTAGCATCTTTTGTTTTTCATGTACTTTATCTTTATTCTCTAGTGGATTGATTTCGACTTGGAGGATTGCTGAAAGGTTTTTCATCGAGTTCTTTGGTTTTCTCTTCGATAACACGTCTCGGTGTTATCTTGTGTTTGCATCTTTCTTCCATACTCTTTAAGCTTTCCTTTTATTGTTGATAATGAATGAATATGGCTTAGGGTAGTGATAATGGTTCTTTGCGCTTATTTACTTTTGTTCCACACTTAATATACGTTAGAGTAAAAGCTATCTAGCGGTAATTTTTTATTATGGGTTTGAACAAGCTCTTGTGTTTTTGCACAAATCCGAGCTTTCATCAGAGATGATTCATCTGGAGAGGCAGTTGATGTTGAAGAATCCTCCACAATTTTAGGATAAAGAGGGAGGAAAAGATTAGTAAAAATGGGAGACTTTTAGGAAAATGACATAGGAAACTGCTGAAGACTCGTGAAAGGACGATGTTCCCAAAACTCAATATGACGGGAAACACGAAGGCGATGAGTTATGGGATTATAGCAATGAAATCCCTTTTGTGATGCACCATAGCCAAAGAAGTAACAGAAATGAGCACTGAAGCTTTGTCCGTTCATGAGGAGGAAGAGAGACAAAACAAGTACAACCAAAAACTCGAAGAGAGGAATAGTCAAGGGTTTGACCATAGAGGAGCTTAAATGGTGATTTGTTGTGTGTGGTCAGTGAAGGAATACGATTAATGGTGTAAATAGCAGTGAGTGTTGCCTTACCCCAAGAGCACTCAAGAATAGAGGTAGAGATGAGAAAGGCGCGTACAACATCAAGAATGTGTCGATATTTTCGTTTTGCATGACCATTTTGTTGAGAGATGTAAGGACAAGACTGGTGAGAAAAGGTACCATTGCTATCTAAAAAGGATAGGGAAAATTTATCATTATATTTTTATGCATTATCTAACTGAAAGATCTTAACGGTGTGATTGAACTGTATGTCAATTATTTTATGAAATGTCTGATAAATGGACAGAAGTTCAGACCTATGGTGAAGTAGATAAATCTAGGTATATTGAGAAAAATCATCCACAAAAATGACAAAATATTTAGATCCCCCTTTAGTGGAAACCGATGCAAGACCCCAAATATCAGAATGTATAAGATCAAAAGGTGTAGAAGAAAAAGAGTCACAAAAATTAAAAGGGCAATTTTGTTTGTTTGCCAAAATGACAGGAAGTACAATCAATTTTGGAAACTGAACTGAACCCAAATGACCTTGAGAAAGTAACAAATGAAGACGAGATAATGATGTATGACCAAGACAAGCATGCCATAGGGTGGCAGTAGTAGTAGCAGCAGAAATAACTTGTGAAGGAATTTTCAAGTCGTGAACCTCAAACATATGTCCAACTTTACGGCCTATACCATGCACTTGACTCGTCTAGAGATCTTGTGCATCTACACCATGATTAATAAACAGAATATATACTCCTAATTCACAAAGTTGACCAACAAAAAGTAAATAGAGAGAAAACTTTGGAATATGAAAAGTGTCACTAAGGGATAAACTAGGAGAAAAGATTGTCCCTTTATGACTGACAAGCATAGGAGTTCCATTAGCAGTGTAAATAGAAATGGGATGTGCTAAGGGTGCCTTATTAGAGAATTGTGATTCATCAAGGGTCATAGGGTTACAACATGCAGTATCAAAAAATCAAGAATGTTTACCTGAGGTGACAGAAAGGGCAGCAGAAGTTTGGGATAAACTGTTGAACTACTACCTCACTATTAGTTGTAGCATGTGAGGAAGCCAAAGATGGACCTGTAGGAATCGATAGATATGAGGGACACATAGCAGTTGCCCAAGGAAGATCAGCTTTGTTCTGCCATTGCATAAATTTCTGCAGTTTGCGACAAACAGAAATATCATGGCCTTTGGCACAGCAAAATTTGCAGCGAGTACTTTTGGAAGACTGAAAGGTGGGACACTTAGAGGTTATTTGTGGAGGAGCAGTGAATGCAACAATGGGAGGCTGTGGGAGAGGAGCATGGGCAGCCCAACAAACTTTGAGACCTAAGACGATATATTTAAATGAGGCATTTTTTTGTTATTACTTAATTAATATTTAACGCTTAGAGCTCATTTTTTTTTTTTTTATAACAAAAATCCATTCTTTTTATTTTGTAATTTTTTTTTTTTTGAAGAAATGCTAAAACTATAACAATTTTTATTACAAAAAACTTACAAACAATGTAGCAATGAATGTGATTAGTAACACTTCAACAAGATAATAAACAAGTATTTGAATGAATGATGTTAGAGATATTATGCATTTTACAACATAAGGCTTATAAAGATTTATCACCAATCACAAAAAATAATTTTAAAGTGTATTTAATAGGTTGTTGACGCTCACAAATCATATATTTATTGTCACATTAATTTGTAGAGGTTTTAAGTAAAATTTATAGTGTTTCTAGCATTTTCCTATTTGAATTATATATTGTGATTAGTGACACATATTTGTAAGCCCTATATATTTAAAGTTGTAATATTTATAGCATTACTCAATTCTTTAGAACTTCTTAAAGTAGATGAAAAATATAAAAATAAATTTTTTTTCCTATATCTCAATTTTAAAAAAAAAAAATTTATATTTTTACCTAAAATTTGGGGCTTTTCTCTAGTAGGGGGTTCTAGGCGGTGGCCTAAATGGCCTAGGCCTAAGGCCGGCCCTAGAGAGGAAAGGGTGTATTCAACACATGGTCAGAGGATGACATGTGATAAGTAGACTGACAATTCTTCTCGGAGATGAACTCCTTGATTGTAGCATCAAGAGGAGTAGGAGATTGGCTAAATAGAGAAGCCCTAGTAGGCTTAAAATCCTCATGTAAACTCATCATGAAATGCATAAATTGATGGTGGTCCCGATATTTGGCAAAGAGCTTAATGTTCTTAGGATACAGTAGTAAAGGATTTGCGACAGAGAGTTGTTCCCACATAGAAAAAGTCTAAGAATAATAATCAGAAATAAACCTGTCTCTTGGTGCATTTGATAAAACTTTGATTCAATGTGGATCTCTAGGCTTGAATCATTAGTGCAATTGTAGCGATTGGATAGAAATATCCAAGTAACCTTAGCAATACCAAGACAAGGAAGAAGACTATGGATGGAAGGTATAGAGGTATTGATAAACCAAGATAAGATCTTACTTTGAATACTCTCCCATTCCTCTAGGCGTGCTTCATAATCATCCTCCATAACAGTAGTCTTGGAGACATCGACATTAGTTGTGGATTTGAACTTAGTTACTGGTACTGGTTTGGGAATCGAACCAGTTACATACCTCCATAGTTTTCCACCCTTGAGAAAGATAGTCATATTCTGAGACCATGAATGATAGCTAGTAAGACCATCCAAGATAATTGTGATAGGACGTATAATGTCTTGTTCGTTTTGTTGAGCCATAACGAAGAAAGTGACCAAAAAGAGGGATTTAGAGACCTCAAACGAAGAAATAAAACCCTGTGAGAGTTAGTTTTTTGACAGTATCTAGGCCCAGGCTTAAACAAGGACCCTAGACTCTCTAGTTGTAGTTTGAAGGGACTGGACTTGGTCTTCTGCAGCTAAATGAGCCGTTTACAGACCAAGTGGCGCACAGGGCAAGAACCCTGCAATACACATACACTAGCAAGCGAGAATATATGTATTGATCAATAAGAAAACATCAAAGGCAGACAAAAGTAATAAAGGAAAAAAAAAAAAATTTCGGGATCCTCAGGTCAGTAAGAAATATTTCATTAGTTTTCTTAATTGTGGATTACAATGAGCCCACTAAGACGTAATACAAGGTTCAAATAACCTCAAAAATTACAGGCTTAGGTGACTTTCTGAGCCTCTAAGACTTGCAAAGTTTGAATCCTTTTGAATCCGAACATGTGCTGTAGTGGCTGTATCTGGAATACCAGGAGATATTTTCCTATTTTTTTGAGTTTTACACAGCCTTTTCTTAATGATTCTATCTGATTTACTTCTTGCTGAATTCCCTTCAACGTTGGCTGCTTCTTCCTTTTATAGTATCACTTTAGGGTTCTGGGGTACCGTTGGTTCTTCCCCCTTAGCTCCCTAAGTACGAAAGCCTCTGTTTGTCCCAGTCCTTCTGACGACTGATTCTTTCCTTATTTCTCATAATTCTCTTCCTTTGATGTTTTTTTCTTCAAAAGTGACTTGCTAACCTTCCATTTTAAGGTGCCTTTTGGGGAGCTAACCTTTAACTTTGCTCCCTCCAACTTTTCCCTGTCTTCTCTGTTCAGACTTACCCCCTTTTGGCCGCCCCTCTCCTTTTGTCATTTTTTTCCAGGAAGCCAAGTTTCCTCTGCCAAATTGAAGGTTCCCCTGGCTATTTCCTTCTTTTACTCTGGGTTCCCTGAGGTGCCAGCCTCTTGCTCTTAAGTCATTGCTCTCTACGCCCTTTGGCTTTGTGCTGCATCGCTGAACGCTCGAGAAGGACCCTTCTGTCTTTCATTCCTGGTGCCCTTCTCCTTTGAGCTGTCTTAATCCTATCTTGGCTGTGCTGCATGCCCAGAGGTCCCAGGTAGTCCCCGGTATCCCGGCCCAGCCCCTTTTCTTCTGAACTTTTTTTTTTTTTTTTTCGATTCTGGCGGGCTGAATTATTTTCTTTCTCCTTTTTCTTTATCGACTCCTTGCCTTTTCACGGAGCCTGGGCCTTAGGTCCATTATCATTCTTTCTTTTGTAGCCCCAATCCTTTTTTTTTTTCAAAATTTTTTTATTTCCCACGGATTGGCCCAATGTGCCATTTCTTTGGGCCTTTTATTATGATTTTTTTAAAGACCTCAACAAACCCAAAATCTAAATCTACGCCAAAACTGAGCAAGATAGGCACTGTTGAAAATTTTTGACTTTAGTCAACAGTGGCGGTCAACGGTTGTGGTCAAAGTCAATGGTCAACGTTTGATGACATCACTATGCTGGTGTCACTAGGGCTGATGTCACGATGATGACATGTGCTAACATCACTAGGGCTGATGTGGAAAACTGATTTGAGCGCATGGGTGCATGGGAAAATGTCAGAGCAAGGCAGCGGCTTCTCTGGCGCGTGTTAGCTGGGTGGTGCGTGAGGCACGTGTAGTGCGTGTTCGACAAATAGAAACTTGGGGTGGCACATAGGGGTGTGTTTGAGCTCCGATTGGGTTGATCCTAGCTGGGTTTTGATCGTGATAGTTTGATCTATCACGTCGTAGCTGTAGTTTGATGATTGAATTGATGAATAGACTGCATCTATGAGTGTAGTGGTTGGGTTTGACGGTGGAGACTCGCTTCTGACAGTGGCTAACGGTGAAGACGAGGGAAGTGGAAGGACGTTGGAGAACACCACTAGGTCAGAGTAATGACTTTGATACCATATTAAAAATATAAAGTGAGAGAGAGAAAGACTGAATAGTCTATATATTGATGTATATTCTGTGTATATGACATTGTACAATAGAGCCTTATATAGGCTAAGTATGTGTGAAGTACAAGTAATATGGGTATACTACAAGTATAGTATGCTGGGTTAAGCCCGATGGGCTAGGCTAGATTAAGCTATATACTAACAAAAGTGTTATGGTAATTCTAAGTATCACAAGAATTGGGTTGCTTATCTTGTGCTTGCATTGCCTTGCTCGCAAGCCAATTTCTCTTCTTGAATTCTCATATCACCAACTCAACCCATTAACCCACAAAATCCAAGGTACTAAGTTCGGTTGGGTTGGGTCAAATTTACTGGATTGAATGCACAGTTCACAGCCTTATTGGTGACCACCATTTTTTTTTTTCTCTATTCGTAGCTGAGACAATAATTAGTTTGATTATAGGTTTTCAACAACTCTAAGAGCCAAGCCCAAAGCTCAATTAAATTTGTTAAGTTGAAGTGGGTTCAGTGATTTGTTTTAGAACATCCGAACAACTTTCTCTGGAACCATAGAAGAAATGGATTTATTTATATTCAAGGAAAGTATTACTATAAAATGCAACAACTGACCGACCCAGATGAAATGGAGAGACGGCAAAAGAAGGCAGAAGGGAGTTTGACCTGCTATGAGTATCAGAGTTTGCGACATACCCAATAGGCAATTGCCTTGGCAAGCTGGCCACAGATGTTGGCATTCTTCCGAGCAACTAGTAATATAATATGCCGTTTTGAGTCGGCAATGCCACAATACTAAGACCGACCTCAAATTGGCAAACATTAACCTGGGCTGGTCAAGAGCATGAGATTACTGACTGAAGACTCCTGTTTGCGTTTAGTTTAAAGAAAGAAAAAGTCCATCAAAGAATATATCCTATCATTCTTTCTTTTACATTGTTTGGAATTTCATACTACCACAAAAGCATATTGTTTAATTCTAACAATTTAGCTACTCAGGAGAATATAAGAGTATGTCAAACAAGCCATAAGACCATAAGAATCCAGCTTTTTCAGAGTGTGTGAAGGCCAAAAAAAAAAAAAAGTATCTAATGAACAGATCAACGAAGTACACAAAATTGCTATGCTCACAGAATGGTATGATTCATATCTATGGAATCCAGCACACCGTATTATAAGCAAAAGAAATTTCCCCCTTTGTATTTGATATCTAGTCAATTATATTATAAGGAAAATAACATCTTTTTGAATTTGATAATCACAATCAAACTTATGTTGGGTGGAATGGTTGATCCTTTCCATACAGGAAACAAACAGAAAAGTTTAATGTAACTGTTACATCGTTGACATCGCTAAAGTTAGAGGTATATTATTTTAAAATATCATTAATTTAATGAGTTAAAGGTAGATTATACGTCTTAAGTGATTAGAGGAGAGCTAACTTTGATTCAATTTGTTCAAGGTCTATTGTAAAGGTCATTTGTATATCCTGACTAGTTAGAGTAAATTCATTTGGACCATTCTCTGCCTCGGAAGAGTAATGGATGAGTATGTGGGAAATGGAGTTCTGAAGGGACTGCTGCCAAAGCTTGTAGAAGAAGGCTGGGATGATGTGCCAACCTTGAAGATTATAAATTCAGAAGACATGAATGAATTAAACATGACACAACAGCAAAAGGTGGGTTAACACGTGCAGAATCAGCTTTTTCATCATATATATATTGACACGAATATCAATTCTATCACAAGTTTAAGTTTCCAAAAATCATTCTCTTAAATTTCTGAATATGAAACGAAACTATAATGTTTGTCATGTAATTGGATTTGATTATACTTCTCAACATATATTTTTAGAATCATTGTTATCAATAATATTTACTGAGGCATATTGATACATCATTGTTTTCACTTCAGGATGCATTGGAAATCAGGTCATACCTGCATGACCGTGGTTTAATACAATATGGAGATGAGATAGAGTCAGATGGGAGATGGCTGAGTGAGCTGCTTAACTTGGGCCACGAGGAACTTTCTTCTCAGTTTGGTATGAAGAGAGGCCACATAGCCCGCTTCATGGATAGAACCAGTTCATGTGCAGATTTGCTTCCCAAACCACATGCTTTCCCTCCTCCAAATAAAATCAGTATGCCTTCTAGAAATAACAGCCGTGTGTACAAGACATTGGACTCTAGAAATGTGCAAAGTAGTATAAAAAAATCCCCGGGCCTATTGAAAGATTAAAGATGGGTACATGTTCAAAGGAATTGTTGGTGCAGAACCAGCTGAGCCTAGAGTGTGCGGTTGTGTAAAACCTCCTCCTATAGTTCACACAGTCGCTCCTTACTCCGCAATTGAAAGTATCTCCATTCAAAAGTTAACTCCAGAGTATAAGCTGGGGATGGAGCTTTTGGTGAAAACAAAAACGCCGCCTATGAAAGCTTCAGAACTGTGGCGAGATAAACCCGCTGTGCTTCTTTGCATCCGACGTCCTGGGTAAGGACAATTTTTCATTTCTTCTTAGACACTTGTTAATGTACGTCGTCTGTACACCACCAATTTTGCCTTTTAAATGTGAACATTAACAAAAAAAAAAAAAAGAAGATGTGCATGCAAAGTATCTTGTGAAATTATGGAGGTTGTGTATGCAAAGTATCCAAGATCTGAGTGTAAACAATATTTCCCACCGGGTAAATTCCCATATTCACACACACACACACACATTAACACATGAAAATTTTGCTACTGTGGGATCAACCAAGTGGGTGGTCTCATTATATTTATGAATATTATGTTTAGACAATTTTGTTACAGTAAATACTAAATATATTAGTAAGAGTTACGTGAGGAAGCAGTAAAATGGAACTGTAGAAATTGAGGACTCGTCATATTAATATGCTGATAAAGGTTGTATGGTATTTGTTTCTCAAATCAAGTAACTCCTCTTACACTTGAAAACAGGTGCATCATGTGCAGAGCTGAAGCTCACCAGCTATATGCCAAAAAACCGATATTTGATGCACTAGGAGTTCAACTATTTGCGGTTCTTCATGAGCAAATAGATTCGGAGGTACATATATATATATATATATATATATATATATATATATATATATATATATATATATATATATTCAGTAAACACTTGTAGCTCTTCCAATCTGCAACTTCTCTTTATTTGATGTAATTAACTAATTATATATGTTGGTTTTGTGCAGGTAAAGGACTTTTGGCCAAGATATTGGGGTGGAGCCGTACTGTTTGATCGGGGTATGGAATTCTTCCAAGTTCTTGGTGGCGGGAAACTTCTCAAGGAGAAATTCTTATCAGGATTTGTTTTCAACCCGCGAGCAATTGCAAATTACAAGCGTGCAAAAGCAATGGGAATAATAGAGCAAAACTTCAGAGGAGAAGGAGAAGTCAAAGGTGGACTCTTTATACTTGGCAGTGGAAACTGGAAAGAGTGGCATTGCTTACCAGTTTATTGAGAGAAACTTCGGTGATTGGGCACCTATAGTTGAAGTCATTGAGATCTGCACTCAGTTGCAGCAACTAGCTGGTACATTAATTCTCTTCTCTTGTCTTATGATAAGATGACTGCTTTCCATATCATTAATCAGCTATTCATTAACGTTAAACTTATGCAGAACCAGCCACAAGATTAAGGGGAGTCCATCAAAAAACATCTAGGGAATATGAATGAAAAGTTTCGTCTTTCTTTTACCGCATCAACGACTCTCTGTTCCTTGTATTTCCTACATAAACAAACAAACTACTTCCTATGAATGATTGTTCTTGCAAGAGATTTGTTTGTATTGCCTGATGTAGTAGGTTTTTACTTCAATTTCGCTAATGCAGTAATGGAAATTTGTTATGTAGTAGCTCTTCTAGGATTAACAGTAAAGCTAAAAATAACTCACGTAATACAAGATTTTATGCGGTTTGGCAAATTGTCTATGTAAGTGCACAATTGCACCTGGACCCAAAGACAATCACGGGTTCAGGCCCAATGAGCCTTCAACAATATAAATTTTTAGAGTGTGGGCTTGAAACCCAGGTTAGAAGTACTGGGGATTTGATAACAATTCCCAAGCTAAAAACATTTATTAACAACAAACAATTATTGTATATAAATCTCCTCGGGCGTAAGCCGAGAACTCCTTTTCTATTATTTCTCTTTTCTTTCTATTTTTTTGTTACAAAAAGAAGATCCCCCTCATTGTTCTAAGTTCTCCTTTAAATACTTCTCTTTCTGATACTTTGTCCACGTGTTGTTCTCACCCCCTTCCCCCTAGATATTTTCTCCTTAGTGCCTCTGGATAGTGACCAGAAGTTTCCTTTCCACTGTTCAGGGGTCACTTCCCCATTAATGCGGCCAGGGAGGTAGGTGTAGAGTCTTTAATGCGGAAGTGGCAGCCTTTATCTTTGGTAGTTCTCAAATATCGGTGCTTCTAGGATATTCAAGGATTCACCCCTTTTAACCATTGGTCTTCACCGAGTCGTCCCTCAACCTTTATAATGAAGTCCCTGGTTCTCCCATATTCGTCCGAGGAGAAAATCACCCCTCGGAAGAATCCTCGGATCCTCGGCGTATGGGCCGACCCGTAGTACTAACAAAATCTTAACCCAGGAGCAGGTTGGCCCTCCTTAGCATGGTCCAAAGGCCCATATACCCACCGGGGTCATTTCACTCCCCACAGTCTACATCTACAGGATATTAATGAGAAGAACATTTGATGTAGGACTGAATTTATCATTAAACTTTTGTTATTTATGAATTTTTATATTTAATTTGTAATTTTTGGTTTAAAGTATTTATTTTCTTATAGTGCATCTAATAATTTTTAAGTTAAACTAGTAAATTACCTGTACTATGCAAGGATAATGTTATAATATTTTATGTAAGATAGTTTTTGAGAATGTTATATATTTTTATACTTACTATATATAAGAGTGTGGATGAGTTGGGCCCGGGTTAACATGTCTCCCACTTGATCAAGACTCAACATAAAGCCCAAGGCCATCAAATGAATTAAACTTGGTACACAGGGAGAGAGCTAGCCTTCAGCCTTACCACAATGGGCCCAACTCTGATATTGGGACTGTGGCCGAGGAGACGACAACTTAAGAGATTCATAAGTGGTCAGTAATATGCTGACCAATAATGAAGGTAGTCGGGGTGACACACGAACCTAGTGAGATCGGTAGTCGAGGATTGATAGTGTCATTGGGAAACCACCTCCGAACACTATTTGGCGTTTGGAACAAGTTCCAAGGGAATCCTCTAAAGTTATGAGGATCTCTTGGAATTCTGATGAACGTAGGAATATGTGTGAAGTGAGGAGATAATGATTATAACCCTACTAATGAGAGACTATAAGAAGGGGAAGAAGGTGAAGGCTAAGGGGTTCGAAAAACTAGGGAGTGACAGAGCAAGAGAGATGAGAAACATAGGGAAACATAGGAGAATTGAAAGGAACCAAGTGAAGTTTGGGGCCTAATTCGTAGGATTGAGTCTTAATCCACATATAAATAAATTGTGACACAAAATACTATGGTTTGATCAGATTTGGGTGACCATAAAGAGGATTCCCCTCTTTTAACTAGACTTTTATGTGGTTTAAAAAAATACCCTCATTAATGAAGAGCAACTTCATTTAGAAATATGGTCATAAATGTCAAATAACAAATTTTATTTTAAATTCAAAAAGAGAATTCCTAACATATAAGATTTTTTTTCCTTCATGTTCAAAAAAGAAACTACAGTTACTGCTTATTTCTAAATTTTATTTTTTTTTATTTATTTGAAAAATAAAAAATATACATTTCTAAATTATAATAGATGCAAATTATTAACCTTATCCAAAAAAATAGAATCGTCTCTAAGTATGCGCAATGCGCATGCTTAGAGACTAGTGTATTATAAAATAATTGTTGTAGAACTTTATTAGAAATGAGTTCGTCATAAAAAACAACAATTATAAATTACACACACATATCCATTATAATTATTCAATTGAAGTAATGAGAAAAAAAAAACTTTGGAGGAATATTATAAAATAAAAGTTGATATTGAATGTGTTTTTTTTCTTTCTCCTCAATTCTAAAACAAAATATACATCCCAAAAACCCATAGTCAATCATATCATTTCCAAAACCCACAAATCCACAAACTTCTGACTTTAACATCAAAATTAATTGTAATTGCCATTATCACTCAATATAAAATATAAGCCTCCATTTATTGGTTGTAGCCAACTCATATGGTTTAGGATTTGATGAAATAACAATGCTAGATCTAGGTAGGTATTATCGAAAGATTGAAGGTAAATAATATCATTTTTGGTTTATGTGTATTTGATGTAGGATGACATCAAAGGCTGTGGGTATATATGTATAAAGGGGTAGAAGTGCAAGAGGTGAAAATGGTGAATTTAAAAACAAAGAAGAGTTTTGTGTGTATGTATGAGAGATGAAAATACTTGAAATATTGAACCAAAGGATAAAAAGAATATTTATTTTTTAATTAGGAAAGTCTTGAAACATTGAACCAAAGAGTTTTCTAATAAGTATTACCATACCGTTTACTAAAAAAAAAAAAATGGGATGTTTATCCCATATTGGCTGTGTGCGTCTAGTGTCTACAACTACAAAAATTAGACCTTTTTATAGTTGTACTCCCGATTATGTAATTGATGGGGCAAAAATGTATTAACCCCTTGTAAATTAAGCAATTACCCAAGTTAATTAATTAAGTTCAATTACATGCAATAACGTGGTAGCACAAACAAATCACCAACTAAACTAAATGCAGCGGAAATTAAATTTGACACAGTGATTTGTTTACAAATGGGGAAAACCACTAAGGAAAAAACTCCACTGGGTGATTTTAAGGTCACTATTCTCAAGAATTCACTAATCAAAAATCAAGCGATTAAAAGTAAGAGGAATCTTACCAACTACTCTTGGCCTATCCCAAATTACCAACCTACAGTTGAATCTTCACTCTAATACCCAATTGGACTTGATCTTGTAGTGACACTCTTTCTGTTTAATGCACGAATTCCAGTATGTGATTAACTTCAGCAACTTGAAGAAGGTTGTTGGCTGCAAAGTTTTTCACTTCATGCACAATGAAGATCACGAAGCTACTTGGTTACAAAAACTTTTGGCGTAAAAACGCAATAACCTCTTTCAGAGAGAATAAGGCACTAGGTTACTCAATGCATATGTGACGACTTTTAAAATAAGCCTTATATATGTTTAGGGTTGTGAGAAAAGAAATTCCACACATACACATCAGCTTGGGTCGAAAATTAGATTTGAAAATTTTGATTTCGTAAGTCTCAACAAAAACAGCTTGTATGGAGCTTCTGTTGAGCTTCAACATTAAATCTCGATAGAAAGGATTTGTCGAGACCTCTGTCGAGCTTTAGTGAACAGCTCTTTCTTCACTTGTTTCTTGGTCAGATCTTCATGGCTTTAACACTTGACTTGGCCTCTTATTTCTTGAAGTACTAAACTTATCCTAGGTCTACCCAATTACAAGTAAAGTGCATTTTGTCAAAGGATTAACCAATTACATAAAATATGTCCTTAACAATCTTTCCCTTTAGCAATCCGTGACAAAATCACAACAAAACAAATAATCATGAGAGAAGTCTTAAATCACTTAACTCATAACCACTTGTTGTATTACAAAATAAATCTATCCCTACTACAAACTCTTGAAAAACTTTGTAAGAAGAGATTTCATGGCAAGATAGACTTTCACAACTTATTTTTCTGAAACACTTAAACAAAACTTATCAAGGTATCATGTGTGAAACAGAAATAAAGATTGCGTACATAAAGAAACATGCGTATAAAGATAGAAAAGAAACAACACGTAGGGGTAGGTGAAGAGAAACATACATCATCATCATATATGAAAAAAGTACAATGTATGTAAATATAATGGTCACAAAACCAAGGTACAGGAGACTAAAGTAATAAAAGAAGAAAATACATAAAGTCCTCACTACATTCTTCAAAAAGATACACACACTCCCCCTAACAAAAAAAATGTCTTATACTAACTCTCCCCCTAAGTACAAGACTACTCTCAAAACCAAAACTACTTCCCCTTTTTGTCACAAATGACAAAGGGCAAGTCACTGAGAGGTTGTCATCTCGTCATCACCAGAAGAGCTAGCACTATCCTCATCATCCTCCTCAGAAGGAGAAGTTGTGGGATGCTCTGGAGAAGGAGAGGGAGCAAAACCAGCCATGCGAGCTTGCCTGCTAGCAATGTGACCTACTTGGGTGTTCATCTGACACATCTCATCAGTGAGATAGTCTAAACGACCACCAAAGTCAGCCTGCACCCTTTGGAGCTGCTTCATGATGGCCTCGAGGGAAACACCACCAGTCGTGGAGGTAGAAGGGGCTGAAGAAGACGGAGCCAAAGATGGTGGAGCTGTAAAGGCTGCAGGATCGGTCATCTCAATGCGTGGCCGCTTCGACTGAAGCTGAGCCTCACTCCACCAGACAGAACTAGTGTTGATGGCACCCATGACAGTGAAGAGAGGAGAGAGAGGAATGAGAATGGAGAAGTGCTGAAGGGTTCACGTGATAGCCGAAGGAAAGATGAGCTTATCACAAGTAACGGTATTCTAATAGACATCGATAATAGATGTGATGAAATGAAAGGGAAAATCACTGGTAAGATCCTTCATCAAAGAAAGAAGAAAACGAGCACGCAGCTCAGTGATGAAGTTATAGTGAGACAATGGTGTGAGAGTGAATGTCATCACCATGTTAAAGAATCTTGGGCCTTTTGCAAAACCCTGGCATGAAGTGTTTAGCTTACCCTAGGAGATGAATTCGTCTCTAGACACGGTCCGGAGACGATCACAACCAGGGTAGTCAGGATGCGTTACCCTAGGGCCTCGTAGTACCTTGGTAACAAGATTTGGGGTAACTACTATACGTGTACCTCGGAACCGCGTAGCAAACTGAGGCATAAAGGTCTCAATGCCATGTATGTTGGAGTAGAACTCCTATATAAACACGATAGGACAACACACGGGTTACTCACATAGAGATTCCCATCCCCGAGTCCGAATGACATCGAGTAGCATAGTGTCGGAGAAATCCAATAGAACGACCTGGCGTTCTGAATGAACACCATGGTCCTGGAAGTTCTCAAAGAAGCCCGTCTTAGCCTTCTCATCATGAAACTAAATGTGAGATGGTACAGAAGGAAGAGACAAAGAGGATGACCCAGAACCTTGAAGAGGGTTCTGAGCCGAAATGGATTTTCTTTGTTTGCCAGAGAGAGGTTCTATTCGAGAGAGAGAGAGAGGGAGAAGACAGAATAGAAACACAATCTCAGACCATAAAAAGAGAAAAAAAGAAGTATGTATGCATGAAAAGTGCATGAACATGTGACATGAAAATATAAGAGTATCATGGGTAAAAACCAATCCAAACCTAACAGCATTCACATCAATAATCAAGCACACATCTAACAAATGCATGAAACATTATTATAATGCTAATGGAATGCAATGCATGATCATATAGCAACAACATCATAACACCCAACCCAAAAATATCAGGAGAAACTCAAAAACCCCAAAATTTTTGAAAAACCTCAAAACCTAGGTCTAAATGCATGAAAAGAAAGAGGGTTAAAACACTTACCAAGTGTTTGGAGCAAGCCTAGGCCGAAAATCACTTGAGTGTGAAGACTTGAGTGAGAGTGAAGAGTTTGGGTCAAGAGAGAGAGATTTCTATCGAGAAAGAGAGAAAAAATGAAATCTAAATCGTGCCTCACCTTTAAATAAAAATCGTAGCTCGATGGATTGAAGTTGGGTGCAGCAGCTACTAGTATCAATATATTCAACCTCAGCAGTAGATAAAGAGATGGAATTCTACTTCTTACTCATCTAGGAGATGAGATTATTACCTACATAGAAAAAATCCCCTGATATTCTCTTTCTATCATCGGTATTCCTAGCCCAGTCGGCATCAGAATATCCAGCTAAGACATCATTTGTGTCCTTGTTGTACCACACCCCGAAATTAGCGGTGGACTAAACATATTTTATGATTCTTTTTAAAACAATCATATGAGACTCTTTGGGATTAACCTGATATCTAGCACACACTCCTACACTATAACTTATGTCAAGTCTACTAGCAGTAAGGTACAAAAACTACCTATCATGCTTCTATAGAGAGAAGGATCAACACTTTTTCCTAACAAGTCTATAGTAAGTTTAACATTTGGGCTCATAGGAGTTCTAACAGAACTAGCTGATTCTAAACCAAACTTTTTCACAAAATTTTTGGAATATTTAGATTAAGAGATGAATATACCTGATTCTTGTTGTCGAATCTACAGCCTAAGAAAGTGAGTCAATTCTCCAATCATGCTCATCTCGAATTCAGCTTGCATCAGCTTTGAGAAGGTGTGAACAAGATCATCCTTTGTGGAACCAAAGATGATATCATTAATGTAGACTTGTGCTGTTATCAATTCTTCATCCTCCCTTTTGATGAAGAGCGTTTGATCAGCTTGTCCCCTTGTGAATCCATGTGAAATCAAGTATAGTGTAAGCTGGTCATACCAAGCTTTGGGTGCTTGCTTCAGTCCATATAAAGCCTTCTTAAGGTATAACACATGATCTGGATAGTGTGGATCAATGAAACCTTTAGGCTGAGCAACATAGACATCTTCTTTCAGGAATCCGTTCAGAAAAGCAGTCTTCACATCCATTTGGTATAGCTTGAATTTCAGGTGACAAGCTAGGGCTAGAAGAACTCGAATGGATTCCATTCAAGCTATTGGAGCAAAAGACTCACCAAAATCCACTCCTTCCACTTGGGAATATCCTTGCACCACCAATTGTGCTTTGTTGCAGATCACATTTCCTTTCTCATCTGTCTTGTTGCAAAATATCCACTTTGTGCCTATAATGTGCTCTCTTTCTAGTCTAGGTACCAAGGCCCAGACATCGTTTCTTTGAAATTGAAGCAATTCATTATGCATGGCTTCTGCCCAGCTCTCATCTTGGAAGGCCTCCTCTACCTTTGTGGGCTCAACCTGCGACAAGTAGCAAGAATAAGATACAAAGTTAGCAACACACTTATCAACTGTACGCTTTCTTAGTGTCAATTCATTCATGTTTCCAACAATGACTTCTGGAGGATGGTTTAATTTGATTCTGGAAGATGGTCCTTTACCATCAGCAGATTCTAGCTCTAGAGATAAGGTGTTCTCCACAGTGGCTTCCGCAGTAGTTAGGGAGTTTGAAGTATCTGAGACTTCTGCAAGACTTGGAGTACTTGGTGCACTAGGGAATAAAGGTTCCTCAGCTAGCTCTTTATGATTGACTTGTGGATCCGAGGTAAGAGTCATCTTAGGTATCTCATCAACACTTCTAGATAGATCCGATTAAGATGCTTCATCAATAACAACATTGATTGTTTCCATAACCTTCATAGTTCTTTTGTTGAAAACCCTATAGGCTTTTCTTGTAGAGGAGTATCCCAAAAATATCCCTTCATCACTTCGGGAGTCAAACTTTCTCACATTCTCTCTATCTTTGAGAATGAAACATGTACTTCCAAATATCCTGAAATACTTCACATTTGGCTTTCTTCATTTCCACATCTCATAGGGAGTCTTCTTTGTGACAGGTCTGAAGTATACCCTATTAATTGTATGACATGCTGTGTTGACTGCTTCACCCCATAGATTTCTGGCAACATCCTTGTTGTGCAGCATGGTTCTAGCCATCTCTTAAATAACTCGGTTTTTCCTTTCTACCACACCGTTTTGTTGAGGAGTAATGGGAGCGGAAAATTCTTGAGATAACCGACCTTAGTGCAAAATGTCTCCATGTAAGAGTTTTCGAATTCTTTACCGTGGCCACTGCGAATTCGATCAATCTTCATACCTTTCTCATTTTGCAATCTCGTACACAGTACTTCAATGTGCTCAGGAGCATCAGACTTGGATTTAAGAAGAACTACCCAAGTGAATCTAGTGAAGTTATCTACAACAGCCATGATGTATCTCTTTCCTCCAAGAGACTTTGTCCTAGTCGAACCCATGAGATCAATGTGTAGAAGTTCTCGAGGTCTAGATGTGGCTGAAGTCTAAGTACTAGGATGTTTGGCTTTGGTCTATTTCCCAAGTTGACATGGACCACACACAACATTACTTACTCTGCTGAGCTTCGGCATTCCTAGAACTGATTCATGCTTGGACACTATTGACAGATGCTTGTAACTAGTGACACATGCTTGGACACAATCTCGTACACAGTGCTTCAATGTGCTCAGAAGCATCAGACTTAGATTTGAGAAGAACTACCCAAGTGAATCTATTGAAGTTATCTACAACAACCATGATGTATCTCTTTGCTCCAAGAGATTCTGTCCTAGTCGGACCCATGAGATCAATGTGTAGAAGTTCTAGAAGTCTAGATGTGGTTGAAGTTTGAGTACTAGGATGTTTGGCTTTGGTCTGTTTCCCAAGTTGACATGGACCACACAACATTGTTTACTCTGCTAAGCTTCGGTATTCCTAGAACTGATTCATGCTTGGACACAATTGACAGATGTTTGTAACTAGCATGTCCCATCCTTGGGTGCCACAATTCTTCATTAGGTAGCTGAATACTGTTGCACACAATATCTACATCAGGTACCAAACTGTAGCAGTTGTCCGAAGTGCGAACCCCACTTATGAAATACTTTCTGGATTCATTTAGTACTATGCACTTCCCTTTGGAGAATAGTACCATGAAGTCTTGATCACAGATGTGACTTATGCTTAGCAAATTTACTCTCAGAACTTCTACATACAATACATTAGTAATGTTAGGCAGTCCAAGTAAGGAGATAATTCATTTTCCTTTTATTTGTGATTTACTGCCATCACCAGAAGTAACATTACTACCCTTCTTAGAATCAAAAACCTTAAAGAGAGATCGGTCTCCAATCATATGCCTTGAGCATCCACTGTCAAGATACCATAAACAAGTGTCCATTACTTTGAGTGTCGATTTCAACATAAAGCATACATCTTGATTATTTGAGAGATCACTTGGAATGGTTTTCTCCTTCAACTGCCATCTTCTTGTAAGACCTTTGGTTTTCACCTTTCTTAGATGAACACCTCTACACATGTGCAATTTGACACAATATAGTCTTTTCTGGGTTACATTAAGATCCTCTCCAATATTTAATAAAAGAGCTTTCAAATAACTTTTAGACTTGCATTTTCTGAAACACTTAAGCAGAAAAAGGTTAGAAAAGCAAGATTTTTTTGAAACATAAGATTTTTTCTTACTGATTAATGCCACGACAATAGGGGTCAATGGATCTCACAGCAATGATTAAAACCTAATCAGAGTGTGCCTGCTCTGATACCACTTGATGGGGCAAAAATGTGTTGACCCCTTGCAAATTAATTAATTATCCAAGTTAATTAATTAGGTTCAATTACATGCAATGGCGTGGTAGCACAAACAAATCGCTAACTAAACTAAATGCAGCAAAAATTAAATTTGACACAGTGATTTGTTTACGAATGATAAAAACCACCAACTCAAAAACTCCACCGGGTGATTTTAAGGTCACCACTCCCAAAAATTCACTAATCAATAATCAAACAATTACAAGTAAAAGGAATCTTACCAACTACCCTTGGCCTATCCCAAATTACCAACCTATAGTTGAATCTTCACTCCAATACCCAATTGGACTTCATCTTGTAGTGACACTATTTCCGTTTAATGCACGAATCCCAGTACGTGATTAACCAATGATGCACGGATCTTAATATGTGACTAACTCCAGGAACTTGAAAAAGGTTGTCGGCTGCAAAGTTCTTCACTTCATGTACAATGAAGATCAGGAAGCTACTTGGTTACAAAAACCTTTGGCGTAAAAATACAGTGGCTTCTTTCAGAGAGGATAAGACACTAGGTTACTCAATGCATATATGATGACCTTTAAAATAAGCCTTATATATATCTAGGGTTGTGAGAAAAGAAACCCAACACATACACATCAGCTTGGGCCGAAAATTAGATCTAGAAATTCTGATTCCATAAGTCTCGACAAAAACAGCTTGTGTCGAGCTTCAACATTAAATCTCGATAGAAAGGATTCTGTCGAGACTTCTGTAGAGCTTTAGTGAATAGCTCTTTCTTCACTTGTTTCTTGGTCAGATCTTCATGACTTTAACACTTGACTTGAACTCTTGTTTCTTGAAGTACTAAACCCATCTTAGATTTACCCAATTGCAAGTAAAGTGCATTTTGTCAAATGATTAGCCAATTATATAAAATATGTCCTCAACAACAATGTATTATAATCTCGGTTTAAAACACTAATATTACTATTTTCGTGTGTATTTTAATAAATATTACTATTTACTAAATAAAAAAAAAAACAAAAAGTCAATATTTAATTCGTTCTTATCTCAAATGTGGCACTTGAGAATATTTCAAATTTTTATTTTTGGCATAGAATTGAAATATGTGAAGAGATGATGAATTAAAAAATAAAGAGTTTTGTGTGTATGTGTGAGAGATGAAAAGTCTTGAAATATTGAATCAAATGATACAAAATAGATTTATTTTTTAATTATATAAGTCTTGAAACATTGAACCAAATGAAATAAAAATTAAATGTTTAATTTGTACTTATCTCAAATGTGGTACTTGTGTGGGGCAAAAGGATCCTGGTGGGAACGTGGGCCTTTTGGGCCTTGTTAAGGAAGGCCGACCTGACCCTGGGGTTAGAGATTGTTGGTGCTATGGGTCGGCCTATACGCCGAGGATCCGAGGATCCAGCCGAGGATGGTTTTCCCCTCGGACTGACATCAAAGAACCTGAGACTTCATGGTAAAGGTTAGGGAATGACACGGTTAAGACCAATGGTTAAAGGGAGAGAACCCTTGAATGTCCTAGAAGCGCCGATGTTGGAAGAATATCAAAGGTAAAGGCTGCTACCTCCACATTAAAGACCCTGCACCTACCACCCTGGCCGCATTAATGAGGAAGTGACACTTAAACAGTGGAAGGGAAACTTCTAGTTACTGTTCAGAGGCACTAAGAAAAGAAATATCTAGGCTAAGGGAGGAATTGGGGGCAACACGTGGATAAAGTATTAAAAAGAGGAGTATTTAAGGAGGGACCAAGGACAGAAACGGGACGGAACTTTTTGTAACCTAAAAAGAAAAAGGACAAAGAGAGAGATATAATATAAGAACAGCTCTCGGCTTACGTCCGAGGAGGCCTATTTACATTACTCCTTTTTGTTTCCAAGTACTTGCAATCTTTAGTTTGTCATTTCATCCTCATACACTTCTAACCTGGGTTTCAAACCCACACTCTATAAATTCATATTGTTTAAGGCTCATTGGGCCTGAGCCCATAACTGTTCTTGGGTCCAGGTGCAATTGTGCACTTACAGTACTTATGAATATTTCAATTATTTTTACATAGAATGCGTCACTTGGCATAATCTCATATTTTCTAACTTGAAGTCTTGTGTGTACGTTTTGTGATATTATATTTTATGTAGTTAAATATGTTTGACTAATAAGCCAAACTTAATACGGCATAAGAGCATCCACATCAGTCCCTCTATTTTACACATCCATTTTTACACTAAAAACCTACTTTTTATATTTTACACATTCACTTTTACAAAATACCTACATCAGTTCCTCTATTCTACCCATCTTTTAATTAAATAATCAATACTCTCACAATTTTTTATTTATTTTCCTAAACACCTTGACAAAACGCGCACGCTCTCTCTCTCCTTTCTCATTTCTGATTTTTTTCTCTTTCTCTCTTCTTTCTCATTTCTGATTCTTTCTCATTTCTGATTTTTTTCTCTCTCTCTCTTCTTTCTCATTTCTCATTCTTTTCTCTCTCGCTCTCTCTTTCTCTCCTTTTTCATTTCAGATTTTTTTCTCTCTCTCTACTCGTTTCAGATCATCTCTCTCTCTCTACCATCCCGTTTCAGATCAACTCTCTCTCTCTACCCTTTTCAGATCAACTCTCTCTCTCTCTCTACCCGTTTCAGATCATCTCTCTCTCTCTACTTGTTTCAGATCATCCCGTTTCAGAATCTCTCTCTCTCTCTCGATTAACACTTCGATCCACTCGGATCTGAGCTCCGATCTGCTCAGATCCGAGTTCTGATCCATGATTCACCAGCTCCGAGCTCGGATCCGCTCCGATCCACGAGCTCCCATCCGCGCCGATCCACCAGCTCCGATCCGCGCCGATCCACCAGCTTCGATCCAAGCTCCGAGCTCCGATCCGCTCCGATCCACCAACTCCGATCCGAGCTTGGAGTTCCGATCCACAATCCACCTGCTCAGAGCTCCGATCCACAAGGTCCGATCCACGATCCACCAGCCACGAGCTCCGATTCGAGCTCCGATCCACTATCTGTGTGTGTATCTCTTTTTTTTTTTTTTTTGAGAAGTGTATCGCTGTGATGATGTCTGTGTGTTTGTGTGTGGGTGTGTTTGTGTGCATTTGAGGAAAACGAAGATGAGCAGTTAACTGGGTTGTTGAGCACGGATAGGAGAGAGAAAAAAAGGAGCCAATGGAAATTAATAAAAAAAGGGATAAACGAGCTACAGTAACCGTGTTAATATACACGGTTACTGTAGCTCGGGGATGGATTTGCACAATTTTGTATGTTTTTACACCCACTGATGTGTGCATTTTTTGGCTCAAAATGTGTAAAATTGGTAGTTTTTTGTGTTTTAGATGATTTTAACTAGACTGATGTGGATACTCTAAGATTTAAGAAGTCCAAATGACGGCGAAACAATAAAAATGCAAATCTTGACCTCATACTTGCATTTAAATATGTTCATACACATTTCTGTAGACATATAGAAATAAGGTCATGACATAAAAATAGGCGTTTGTATTGTAACTTCAATGATTTGAGTGGCATGGCACCTCCCTTTAACTCGTGCATAAACTTCTATTATATAGACTAGTCTCATCACACGTGCTTCGCGTGTGCAATAAGACTTTTTTTTAGTGGTCCTAATTTGTAGCAAAAAAAAGAAATTTGTGTTTTTATTTTATATATATATATATATAATTTTTATTTTGAGAATTAAATTTATAAGTGGATAAAGAAATTTGAAAATCTACAGAAGAATTATCTTATTTTTTAGACAATGTTTTAGTAGGAGTTAGAGTTGCATTTTTACCGAATTGTCATTTAGTTTGTCTCTACTTAAACATAAGGGTGTAGAGGCATTTTTGAACTAAAAAAATGAGGAATCTAAACAGAGTAAATCTCTTGAATAATAGTATAGATAAGGAAAATAAATAAATAATATATCGGGACGAAACTTATAAATGTTTTATTAAACTCCACCTAAAAGCAATTACTTAAACAATTGATATGTACATCGAAATACAAAGCAAAGTAGATTCTCAAAAAAAAAACACAAAGCAAAGTATGGTGTGCGACTCAAATACCCACTTTCAAAACAACTAATGATCAATCTAAACTAAAATTAAACCTAAGTGACAAGAGACAGGACCTATGATAGGGAGTTAAAACACCAACAAAAAAAAAAAAAAATCCAAAATAGATTTGACAAAAAGCAGTAAATGCATCAACTTGAAAAGGAGTTGCTAGAAAAAAAAAATAGAAATCCACCGAATAGATGATAAAAAATAAAAATAAAAAACAACCAAAAGAAAAATATAATAATAGAAATAGAGAGAGTAATCACCTTTTATTTTTTGGGTGGGCAGAACATGGAATGTATGGGAGAGAAAGCTAAAGGGGAGTAATGATAGGTTATATGGAAAATAAGATGGAAGGGGAAGAATTAGAACTAAGGGGGGGGGGGGGGGGGGGGGGGGGGGAGGGGATAGAATGAACTGCAACATTAGGCTAAGATGGAATTAGAAGGATTGGGGCATGTGTGAAATTATAGGGGAGGAGAAGAGTTTAAAATTAAAAATAAAAATAAATATATAACTAATAAGAAGAAAAGGTTGGATGAAGTGCAATAGTAAACTGGGAAATGGAATAGCCAAAAATTTAAGAAGACAGATTGAGATTGCTAGTGATGTGACGCAATAAGAGTATAGCAAAATAAAATGCAACGTCTCCATTATTATATATATTGTATAGATCACTATATAAGATTTAAAAGCCATAGGTTAAAAATCTCTTATATATATATATAAATAATTTAAAAACTTATGTATTTAAAAAAAAAATTGCAAAATATATTTATTATTTTGCTGTGATGCATTCATTATCATGTCAATTTCTTTTTCTTTTTCTTTTTTCTTTTTTTTAATGTATTTATCACAAACTGCACATAAAAGTCGCAATAACTTTTAAATAATGTGAGACAATGGGAGAGGGAGATTCAAATCCTAGTTCTCCCAATAAAGAAGAACGAGCTACGTCAAAGAATTACAAAGTTCTTGATCAATTTATGAGACTTTTTAAATCAAATTGATAACAGTTTTAGTATTTACTATTTTGCATAAAAATTCTCTTCGGAAGAACATTTGCAAAAAATGTATTCAGCAATTTTCTGTTGATCAATCTATCATATGCTGCTTTGGCACACTCTAGACATAGTATAAAATTACAAATGGTATAGTATACAGAAACCAAGAAACTGAGTACAATTACACCAAACAATCTAAAGTGGGAGAACAAAAACACAAAAAAAATCATAGGATACAATATGTGCACTTGGAATACAATAACTTCTGGTGTTAAGGCCATGAGGAAAGTTGGCCATCAAAACCAAATTGGAAATTCTTTTTAAACAAATATATTGCAGACACCGAAAGTATTAAGACAAATATTGCCATAAATATACAAATTCGGCTAGAGTGCCTGGTCTCTACCTTTTTCAGAGCCTTGGACTTTGAAACCTTGACATCAGCACTGTTTTCAGAAACGGATGACCTCATTTTGGTCTCACAGATAGGTGCTTTTTCTGATGGTTTATCCAACTGATTTAAGAAAAATAACAAGGGGGAGATCTTTTAGAACATCAATCTGCAGTTACTAAATAAATCATAAAGGTACAATAAATGTCAAGTCACAAACTTTCCATCTAAACTATATAACAAGTCCAGAATTAGAATGTTTAATATCTGTATGTATCTTAAAAATATATAGAAGTTATAAGCAAGGTTAAACATTTAATTGTGGATAAGTTATTGATGAAATAAAATCTTTAATAGTTAACCAATCAACCGAATTTTTCACTTGACCTCAAGGTGCATCATTGTTGCAATCAGGTAGTGCACAAAGCTACAAAGGACCCATCAATCTAAGTAACGAACAGCGGCAAGGTAAGAGGATTAATTTTGTCAACAGTTTTATATACATTTTCAGAATGATTTATTCAATTTTTCACTACTAAAGTGACAGAAGGAAGAAAAGAGGAAAAATAAAAATAAAAAGAAGCAGAAGAATCATACTGAGGAGCAAAACTAGGTTTTAGGAATCATTTGTTTTGCTTTCTTTGGTTGACTCCAGGAGTAGCATCTCTTTCTAGTGTTTCATACACATTATCATATTAATGCTTCTCTACTCGAAAATATGGTCTCTAAGTCAAAGAAGCCAGCAACGGATGACCCATTTGAAGTTGAACAATAAAGTGTTAAACAGCAGAGAAGCAATTGAATAACAAGACCAAACAGGAGTAAAGTGGAAGGCTGAACTATACAAGCACTGATTTTTAGCTAGCAATAACAAAGAAGTAAGAGACAATACTCTGAAGTTTTTCAATATGCCCTGAAATTATATTGGGCTATGTTCTGACAAAACCGGGCACATCATCAATCTTGAACTGTGTACACACACACACACACACACACAGATTCAGACATCATTCCAAACCAGCACTGACCAAAAATGTTTGTTTGGCTTTGCTGGGAAAGGTCTTTTGGTTACAATTTACTCTCACCATGCTCCCCCAGGAACCTTTTTTAAATAATCGACTAAGAAAAAAAATGTTAACCGTTCTTGAGTAAAACAATATGCTTGCCAATGAGCAAACAAGAATACTTAAATATAAATGATGTGAGGTTCCTCAAAGGAACAATTAGTGAAAAATAATTTCAACAACCTTGGTATAATGTATATGGTCATGTCCCAATTATGCAGAGTTCAGTCTTCCCAATGACGGAGACATAAGTACATCAAACAAGCAAAGTGAAACACATTTTTGCAAGACAATAACAATCAAGCATTAATTAATTTATACAGAGCAATACATCATAAAAATTACAAGCTTTCACATATTATGTGAAGTAAGTGCTATCTAGTCCAGTGCGCACCTAAATCCAGGCCTATTTTCTGTCTCTGGCCTAACCCCGTGGCTGTCTATCCTGGCCCATGGCCAGTTTTAATCTATTAACTATGAAAGAACATTGCAATCCCTACTTTCCTTTCAATCTAAAGACATACAAAGCCACTTATCATACAAATTAAAAAATATCCAAGGAATACCTGCCTGGAAACTTTTATCCAATGACCCTGTGACTGCTTCCTCATATGTTTTTGCACAGGTAGCACTGATAGCATCATTCTTGGAAAATAGAATCTCGTTGTTGTCACCATCTATGTTGTTGTACATAATCTTAGCAATACGTAACTTCTCAACTAGAATTGTGTTCTCCTTTGTTAAATTATTTAGCTGCACAGAACATATTGCAATTGCAAACATTGAGATGAATGTTCAGTAAGTTTGCTATAACTATTAAAATTTATTTATAAGAAAGAATAAAAAGAACTAATAAAACTATAAAAAACCATTCAGGAGCCCCATGGGTTTCTCACAACAAGTGGAACCAAATCCTATTCTTTACATTATCAGAAGCTACAGATTCATCATTTAAAATGGATTTATAGGAACAAATTTGAACAATCACATTGATAAGGTTTCTCATCCCATGACACATGGCCATTAGGTTTTTCTACCATTATTTATGATGAAGGCTGCCATTTTCTTTAGCATCCCTTTTCAGTTACAGACAGAACATAATGGAACAATTCAATGTCCATTGGAAATGCAAAAACACCTTCAGCAAATGTAGTCACTTCAACTTTTAAGTACTGACGGCAGAAAGAAAATTAATGAAATGATTATACAAGAATGTTGTACCTGCTTCTGGATGCGCTCCCTTTCAGTGGCTAGTTGCATTGCCATATCCTTAATAAACTTGGTCCTGACATTAATTTCTTTTGCACTTTCTAATTTTGTACTGTTAGCTTGATCGAGAGACGTCTCCAAGAATTCTATTCTACCTCTCAGGAAACTTAGTTCGTTACTAAGGTCTAAGTTACTTTTGGATAGTAGAGAACATTGCTCCTCTGCAGTCTCAATCTTACTTTCAGCCTTTGAAACCTTGGATTTTAGATCTTCAATCAAAGTCTCCATATCCCAAATTGCAGAATATAGCATGTTCTGCTGCTCTTGACTTGCTTCAGAGGAAGCTTTTGCATGCTGTAATTGGATCTCTAATTCCCTTGACCGCTTCTCAAGTAAACCTATCTTTTTTTCTGTGTCACTTGTACTTCCTTTATGAAAATTCAGTTCATCAGTGAGCTCCATGTTTGTCTCTGTTAGCTGAGTAGCCTTAGCTTCTGCACTTTCAGCCCTACTTTCTGCTTTATATATGCTTTCTTTTAATGACTCAATTATATTCTCCATTTCACTAAGTTGCTCTTGACTTGCTTCATTGCAAGCATTTGCATTATTCAGCTGGAACTGAGATTCTTTCAGTTTTTCCCCAAGAAAAACCACTTTTTCTCTCCAAGTGAATACTTCTGCACTTTGGGCAATATATTCTGCATTGCTGCTCTCAAGCTTCTCTAAAGCAATATCTTTTTCTTTCAGCTGTTCAATGCAATCTTCAAGTTTAGCTTTCACCTGAGTTTCCCGTTGAATTGCACCATTCATATTAAATTTAACTAGCTGGAGTTGACCAACCAACTCCTTTGAAATGCCCATGAGTGCCACAGAAGCATTTTCTGCCTCTAAAAACCTTCCCCAAACAACTTCTGCTGCTTCTTCCATGTGAAATGCTACTTTTTCTGTATGGTGTAACTTTAATTTTAGTTCTTCCTCATTTTGTCTTGCTTCTACTAATTTCTTCTCAAGATCTATCTCCCTCGCAAGTGACTTTTCCAGCATCCGCAGCAAATGTCTTTGTTGTTTGGCCATCTGCATGTTTGATTTTGCATTTAGGTTTGACAGTTGACCATTTTCTGATAATTCCAATGCCTTGTCAATATCACCTGTGAAAATGCATGTTTCAGAAAGGTAAGAAATTTTATAGGAAAAAAAGAAAAGAAAAGAAAAGTGCATCTTCATTATCTGAGGCAACCATCTAACTAGACAAGAATGTTAACATACCATTATCAGATTTGAAAGCAAAGACAGTTCCCTGAAACTTGGCTAACTGCACCTTCACCTCCAAAATCTGCCGTTGAGAATGCTTTAAAGATTCTTTGGAATCATGCAATTTTTCCTCCATCTTGGTAGAAAATTCTCTCAAATGTCTGCATGATGATATATTATTATGGGCATCAACAATGTCTGCTTGAAGATTATCCATGAAACCACCCAGCTCTCTTACCTCAGAATCTAAAATGCCTGACAAGAGATCAAACATCAATGCCTTCTCAATAGAGTCTGTCGAGACGTAGTTCTTCTCTAGAGCCATAGCTTGAAGATCATTTTCGTGAGCCAATAGGTACATCAAAATTATGTGTAAATTTACCAACTTCTCAGAAGAATATGCCAAGTCCAAGTCTACATTTGTTAGAATTTTCTTGGACCTCTCTATCTCTTGTACACCATTTTCATTAGATGAGATTCCTAAATGTACATAAAGTTTTTCAGACTCCAAAGCCCCAGCATAGATGTCACCAACAGCTTGACTGTCCATTTCCACCGTTTAGTTCTTGGTTCAAACCTGTTAAAGTAAGAAACAAAGAGGAAGGAAAAGTGAGGGAAAAAAAAGGCCCAACAAAATTAACCCCAGTAACTCTTCTTCTTCTTTTTTTTTCTTTGTTTTTTCTTCTTCCGGTGGGTTTGTGTGTGTTGGGGGGGGGGGGGGGGGGGATGTTAGTATGCTACTTCCTTTTGGTACTGCACACAACATAGCAGACTGTAGGGAACTAATAAAAACTAGAAATGAGCAATTTACCGTCTAGCATTAGTTCATTGCGGACCAAACACAAAATGGAATTCAACCTTAGTCACCAATGGCCCTGTGATTACTAACTAGTTAATAGCCAAGACCAGTAATATGCAATAATAGAGCGTGGTAGAAAATTGACCTCTTTCGAAAACCACTAGACTACAAGTGAAGTTCTATAGTTGAGAACCAAAATTTATAACAGTAATGTCGTAGTCATATAAACATAATTTGCAATATCATTTTTTTTTTTCTTTAAAATCAGGAACTCTTCTATCGTTGTAAATTCCAATACATTAATATTCTATGCAGTGAATTCTTAGATCCAACAGGCAATAATCCTATTTCTCTCACGGCAGAACTTCTAAATTCTAATAGAGAACCCAAATCGTGAAAATGTCACCTAATGTCTCAAATCATTTAGAAAAAAATGTGATCATTAGTTTACCATTCACATTATAAAGAATTTCAATTATGATAATTAAGTATCCCTCTCCAACCATAAAATCTGAAAACTGAGTAAGATTCTGACTTTCATAATAAAGTTCATCAAACAAAACTGACTAGAAACTAGTAGCTGAATTCACCCAAAAAAAGAAAAAAGCAAAAAGAAAACTCCAGCTTAATACATTAGTTTCTAATTATATGCCTTTTAACTAAAAATATAAAATATAAGGGATTAGCAAGGCACCCAATTGGGAAAAAAAAGCCACTAATCCATGATGTATTATTTTTCAGAAATTACATCGAAGTTTCCAAACTAATAAGTAGTCCCAATTGTAAATGAGAATTCAAAACCCTTTTGAAGGTAGAACGCTCTAAACAAACACAGGAAACAAAAGTGGCGGAAATGCAATTACTATGATGAATGTCCGGGGAAAACATAATCGATGGGGTTAAGAAGAAAGTACCTGCGGATTCGGAAAAATGTTTGGTGGATGTTGTTAGCTCCAGCCTCCAGCTCCACAGGCAAAGGCAAGCAGGGTCAATGATTGTTGAGAGTTGAGAGAGAGAGAGGAATAGAAAAGGGAAATTCTTAACCAACGCCACTCATTTCCAAATTACCGTTAATCCAAAAGGACAAATCTGTTGTGTAATACGGATGGAGCTTGGAGTTGGAACTTGGAAGACTCTGTCTTAACGCTTACGCTAACGCTAACGCGTGCCGGTGGGTGGGTACAGATTTTTATCATTAGTCAACCGTCAGTTCAGTAGTATTTTCGCTCGCTACCGTTTAATGCCAGCGCACGTTAGCCACTCCACTTCAATTATTGAGGTTTTAACATTAAATAGTACAAGCTGAGTAAACCTACCATCTCTTCTCTTCTCCTCGGAATGGAAACTTGCCATCTTGTTTCCCTTTCTTGTTCGGTTAGGTTTTTATATGGTTTAAAAATACCTTCATTAATGAAGAGTAATTTTATTTAAAAATAAGGTTATAAATGTCAAATAACAAATTTTATTTTGAATTCAAAAAGAGAAATTCTAAAATTTAGAATTTTGTTCCCTTCAAGTTCAAAAAAAAAATTACAATTACTATTTATCTCTAAAGTTTATCATTTTTATTTGTTTGAAGAATAAAAATAAAAATTTCTAAATTATAATAAATGTAAATTATTAATCTTTATCCAAAAAAATAGAAGAGCACGCATGCTCAAAGGCTAGTAGTTAATAAGAGATCAAAATCTCTTAGGCCTCGTTTGGGAGGAGGGAATGGAATGGAATGAAAAGGAATGTGAATAATTTTAGAATATTATTCTATTTCCTTGTTTGAGAGTTTTAATGGAGGGAATAGAAAGTTCATTCCCTTGCTTGGTGGGAGTTTAAGTGGGAGGGAATGAAATGGGTAGGAGGAAACACTCATTCCTCTCTATTCCCTTAAAACCTTAAATTTTCATTTCTCCTAAAATTGGGAGGAATAAGAGGGAATAGAATTAGATTTAATGATTTTTTTTTACTAAAACTCCCAAAATACCCCTATATATTTAATCATTTATTTTAAAATAGGGGTCTAATAGTAATATTATCATAAAATGATTCCATTCTATTCCCTCCATGTTACTCCCAAACAAAATTACTTACATTCCATTCATTTCCACTCCTTAATTATAAAACATCCAATCAAGGTTACTTAATTCCATTCCATCCATTCTTTTCCATCCCTTTCTCTTACTTAAATACATTCTATTCCCTTATGATCATTCCATTCCATTCTCTTATGAACTCCCAAACAAATCCTTAGAGAGTAGTAACTCCTAATTTGTGTGCATGTCAAACTTTCTACTTTACTCTCATTTATAAGCCTTTTGTACTTTTGTCTAATAAATAATTAATGCATTACCTACTTGTAAGTGCACAATTGCACCTGGACCCAAAGACAACTACGGGCTCAGGCCCAATGAGCCTTAGACAATAAAATTTGTAGAGTGTGGGTTTGAAACCTAGATTAGAAGTGCTGAGAACTTAATAACGGGTTAAGAGTTACAAACACATGTAGATAACAAAAGATAACTGAAAATAGGCCTCCTCGGACGTTAGCCGAGGACCACTTCTGTATTATTGCTATTTCTTCCTTAAAAGTTATAATTCTTAGTTTCTTTCTTTGTTGCCGATTCCCCCCCCCCCTTTTTTCTCTGGCCTCCACCCCCCTTAAATACTTCCTTCCCTGATACTTTTTGGACAGTGACTAGAAGTTTCAGCCCTACTGTTCAGGGGTCACTTCCCCATTAATGCGGCCAGGGAGGTAGGTGCAGAGCCTTTAATGCGGAGGTGGCAGCCTTTGCACTTGATATTTTCTTTAACACTGGTGCATCTAGAAGGTTCAGGGTGTCCCCTTTTAACCATTAGTCTTTCCAGAGTTATACCTTGACCTTCATAATGAAGTTTTGAGTTCTCTTGGATTTGTCCGCGGAGAAGCTCGTTCTCAGCTGTACCCTCGGATCCTCGGCGTATGGGCCAATTCATAAAGTTTAATTCTGGAGTAGGTCGGCCCTCCATGCTACAGTCCAAAGGCCCATATGCCCACTTGGGTCCTTTTACCCCCCACAATAGCCCCTCAAAACTCTATTTTTCATCATCCGAGGAGAAAAATAGGGTTTTGATCCAACGAAAACTCTCCACACACGTTCTGTAAATAACTACACGTGTGAAGACCGTTTCGCGTTCCAAAGGATGCCACTTGGTAGTTTTATTTTCAAAAATGCGCGCATTTATTACTGTAAGTTATACCTTGTCCCCCACGTTCAACGGTGAGATGAGCATCCAACGGTCCTTGTTACTCCATGAAAATTTGGGCGGGACAAATACAATTTCGAGGCCGCTTCCCGCACGTCGTGACGCTTCGGGAACCTGCGCCTTCATTTATTTCTCCAGAGGCTAATCCCATCAAAACATCAGCAATCACCTTTTGTCTGCAGAAATCCGTGGAAATTTGCACAACTTGAAATTTGTAAGTTCTCATTTCTTTTCTCTTAATCCTTTCTCCTCGGACCTAGTCCTCGACTCCCCTTATAACAGTTCTCCCTCTTAGAACTTAGTGTTTCGTTCCTTTCTGATGGGAAAGTTTAAATGTTTAGTTGATACCGCCGCTGGGATGGAAGGCTTTAGAGCCAAGTATCGTATTCCCAGCGACGTAGGTTTAGAATATTGCCCAGCGGAAGCCGTGGCCAGTTCTAGGAAGGCTGGAAAGGTTATCATCCCAATGGTAGCCTTCGTAGAAGGTGGGATGACCCTCCCAATGAAGCCTGTAACCAGGGAGTACCTCCGCAACCACCGGTTGTGTCCCGATCAGTGCGCCCCAAACGTTTTTAGAGTTTTGGGTAGCGTCGACGCTCTAAACGAGCAAATGGGTCTGAACCTCACCTGGCATGATGTCGTCTTTATGTACGAATGCCACAAACTCACTGGAGTAGGTTACTACATCAAATCCCGCTCCAGCGTAGTTAGGTTGATCTCCTGTTTGCCCAAGTCCAATAAAGGCATGAAGGATGACTACCTCATCGTCTCTGGCAACTGGCACGACGGCCCCCACTGCCTAGTTGAGTGGGGAGATCCAGGTGCGACACCTTTAGGATTTAACTTCCCATCCCATAACTCTCTAAATCATCTAGGAATGTGCATTCGCATTTACTTGGGCATTTACCTTTAATTTATTATATGTTCTACGCATCTGACCGTGTTTGTTTATCTGGATGTTTTTCTTTGTAGATAAGCAAAACGTACGCCCACGCTTGAGCCACTGCAACGTTGCAGATTTGAACAGAGTGCTATGTTCTGAGGTGTTTGTCAGCAGAGACTTGCAACTTAGGGCGGCCCACTTGATTCTGGGGTACGATCCCATCTCCTCAGACTTCTAGGAGATCGAGAACGCAATAATCGCGGGTGACCGAAGGCGTAGGAGAATCAACGTAGCCAGACTTCACTTTTTGGCCGATCACGACATCCCTGACGCCCCTCACACCGTATTGTACACACAGCCCATTGCGGCCATCCCACTCGCCGTGCACTCTCAGGCAATTGCTGTCCCAGAGGAGTGAATGTCTTCTTCGAACACATTGGACGAGGAGATAGACCAGTTTCGACTTGAGGACTCCCCACGACCTCGCGGAAACCCGTTTGTTATCCTTTCCGACGAGGAAGAAGAAGAAGCTGAGGCCTCTGGGATCGCGGGTCTAGTGATAGCGCGTCCAGACGACAGTTCCATTGAAGAAGAGATGGACAAGCTAAAGGACCTTATGACCGATAGAGGCGCCCGAGTGGCAAAGAAGGGAGCAAGAGGGTCACAAGCTCCCCTTGCCTTGCCACCACCCCCTCCTCCAGCCGAGCCAAAACCTCCCGCTGACGATTCTAAGAAGAAAAGAAAAGTGGATGCCGAGGGGGCTGGTGGCGAGAAGCCAAAGAAGCTGAAACAGCAGCCACCGCCGGCCCAGCAGTAGAAGCTGGACAAGGGCAAAGGGCGCGCCCGCTCAGTTGAAAGTGGGGAGATTAGGGACGTGGCCGAGGTGCGCCGAGCACCAGCCACCTGGTCTCCTAACTTGAGGCTGGACGGCGCCCCTATTCCCTGCCACTCCAGCATTAGGGCAGTCCAACAAGGCCACGCCCACCACCTAGCCGAGGTGTTGGAGCATCCTCTTCTGCTGCCCAAGGACATGGAGTCCTTGGAGAAGATGGGCCAGCCGCAGCTGTTCCTCTCGTTAAAAAGGGGCTTAGCTCTGGTAAGTTCCATCTTACACTTATATTCTATATTTATTTGTAAACACTTCGCTACATTTAACCTCCTAACATTTTTACAGTTCATCCAAGAGGTTTTCGCGGCCGAGAAGTTCGTGGATGACTCTCGGAAGCGCGCTGGGATGGAGCAGGAGCTAAGGCAAGAGGCAGAAAGGTCTCTAAGCCAGGCCCTAGCAGAGAATGGAAAAATCACGTCTCAGCTGGCCGACTTGAAAAGAGAAAGAGATGGTGACAAGGCCAGCTTGAAGACGATGGAAACCCAAGTGGAGGGGTAGCGTAAGCTTCTCCGTCAAAAGGATGACGAGCTCGCCCAAGTCCACCAGGCACGCTCTGACTTGGAAAAGGAGCTTACGCGGGTAAAGGAGGAGGCTCGCGCCCACAAGCATACCCTGGAGGCCGCAAAGAAGGCTAGTTATCAGGAGGGGGTAACTAGAACGCAAGAAGAGCTGACAGAGGCTTTTGCGGCCTTGTGCCGAGAGTACTGTCAGCAGGTCTGGGGAGAGGCCATGAATGCAGCAGGGGTTCCTCAAGCTTCCGAGCTGAGGAAGCCCGAGAACATCTGGCTTCCCCTAGACATACAGAAAATTGAAGACCCTCCTGTTGCTGCCTCTCCTGCCCTTCCTCCTGTGGTGCAAGAGCTCGTTCCTGCTCCTACAGAACCTAAAGGTTCCCATAAAGAGAAGGACGAGTGCGGTGGTGTCGAGAAGGAGCAGATCCAAAGCGTGGAGCCCCCCATTCCTTCAATAGACAAAGGGAAACAAGCCTTGTCCACCTTTGAGCTGGAATTGAAGAATACTGAGGCTGGCAGCAGCTCCCTTCAAGACCCCCCTTCCCTAGTTTAGGGCCTAGTATAGGAACTTTCTGTACTCCTCTTCTTTGTATATAATTAATGAAGAAAATTTTTATTCAACTTTCGTTCATGTTGTCTTTGTTTTACTTTCTTCTTTTGGTGCTTGTCATGAAAGTTTTCAATAACAAATAGTTAAAGGGAAAACAGAATGAATAAGTATAACTCCACCATGCAAACCACTATGACTTCAAAACAGCCACATAACTTAATTTAGACATCAAATAATGTCACAGTTAGACAACTCACATGACAGTTAAACCTTTGTAATCTGACATATTGCTTTCAGTAGGATGTAAGGCCTGAAGACCATTCCTTACAAAAATTTGTTTAACACTTAAAAATGAAGAACTTGAGATCCAAATTAATGAATGGTGAGATAACAATTTCCACAAAACGGGTGATAAGAATAAGAACAGTGACAAGGTTTGTGGTTCGAGGACTATACTTAACCAAGTTTCTATTTGATTCTTAAGAATAGTAACTTCAAATGTTAATTTCCCCAAAGTAGGAGGTCCGAGGACCCGACATAACTAAGTTTCTGTTTAACAAATGACAAGACATCAATTTCCACAAGGTTTGTGGTCCGAGGACTACACTTAACCAAGTTTCTGTTTGATTCTTAAGAATAGTAACTTCAAATGTTAATTTCCCCAAAGTAGGAGGTCCGAGGACCCGGCATAACTAAGGTTCTGTTTAACAAATGACAAGACATCAATTTCCACAAGGTTTATGGTCCGATGACTACACTTAACCAAGTTTCTGTTTGATTCTTAAGAATAGTAACTTCAAATGTTAATTTCCCCAAAGTAGGAGGTCCGAGGACCCGTCATAACTAAGGTTCTGTTTAACAAATGACAAGACATCAATTTCCACAAGGTTTGTGGTCCGAGGACTACACTTAACCAAGTTTTTGTTTGATTCTTAAGAATAGTAACTTCAAATGTTAATTTCCCCAAAGTAGGAAGTCTGAGGACCCGGCATAACTAAGGTTCTGTTTAACAAATGACAAGACATCAATTTCCACAAGGTTTGTGGTCCGAGGACTACACTTAAACCAAGTTTCTGTTTGATTCTTAAGAATAGTAGCTTCAAACGTAAGAGGTACTTATAACTTTGAAATGTTAACTAACAAAAACACATTTTATTAATAATAATACTTTCTAAGGTTATTTACATTCCATGGGCGTGGTACAATTCTCTCATCTAAGTCAGCTAGCCGATATGACCCTATGCCTGCTACTGAAACAATGCGATAGGGGCCTTCCTAGTTGGGACCTAACTTACCCCAAGCTGGGTTCTTAGAAGTGCCCACAACTTTTCTCAGTACAAGATCACCAAGTGCGAGCGGCCTTAGCTTCACGTGAGCATCATATCCCCGTTTTAGCTTCTGTTGATAATAGGCCATTTGGACCATAGCTGCCTCGCGTCGTTCCTCAAGTAAATCAAGACCTTTCTCAAGGAGTCCATTGTTATTCTCCGGGCTAAAAGAACTCGTCTTTAGGGTGGAAAAACCAGATTCCAGTGGTATAACCGCCTCGGCTCCATAAGTCATAGAGAATGGCGTTTCTCCCGTGGACCTGCGCGGTGTGGTCCGATATGTCCACAGAACATGTGGGAGCTCTTCTACCCATCTGCCTTTTGCATCGTCCAACCTTTTCTTGAGCCCACTGACTATGACCTTGTTAACGGCCTCGGCTTGTCCATTTCCCTGAGGATAAGCTGGGGTGGAGTATCTATTTATGATGCCCATATCACCACAATACTTCCTAAAAGCCTTACTGTCGAACTGAACACCATTGTCTGAGATGAGTGTGTGTGGTATACCGAATCTAGTGACGATGTTTTTCTAGAAAAACTTCTTGGAGTCAACGTCTCTGATATTTGCTAAGGGTTCGGCCTTAACCCATTTAGTGAAATAGTCTGTCCCCACGAGAAGCCATCTTTTGTTTCCTGCAGCTCTCGGAAATGGCCCCACTATGTCCAATCCCCATTGGGTAAAAGGCCAAGGACTGGAGAGAGGGTTAAGAACCCCTCCAGGTTGATGAATATTAGGGGCGAACCTCTGGCATTGATCACATTTTCTGGCATAGTCCTGAGCCTCTCTCTGCATATTGGGCCACCAATAACCCTGAGTCAGAGCTCTATGGGCTAAGGACCTTCCCCCAGTGTGGCTTCCACAAATCCCCTCATGCAGTTCCTCCAGTAGTGCTTCCGTTGATTCAGGGTGCACACACAACAAGTACGGTCCTGAGAAGGATCGTTTGTACAGCTTCTGGTCCTCGGACAACCAGAAACGTGGCGCCTTTTGACGTATCTTTTCTGCTTCAGATTTGTCCTCAGGAAGGGTATCATTCTTAAGAAAAGATATAACCGGGTCGATCCAACTAGGTCCAGGCCTTATCAGATGAATGTGAACTGTGCTGACAACGGTAAGAGTTGGTTCCAACAAATTCTCCACGAGGATAACCCTGGGCAAGTCCTGAGCCGAGGACGTCGCCAACGTAGCCAAAGAATCTGCATGGGTGTTTCCACTCCTAGAAATATGAGCTAAGACGAAGGAGTCAAATTCAGCTTGCTGACGCTTGACCTGGGCCAAATATTCTTGCATTATGGGGTCTCTAGCCTCCATGGTCCCCATGACTTGGCCGACCACTAACTGAAAGTCCGAGAACACATGGATTTCCTTTCCACCCATCCTACGTACCATCTGCATGCCCACCAAGACTGCTTCATACTTAGCCTCATTGTTAGTAGCAGAGAATGCCAATCTCAAAGATTTTTTGAAGACAATTCCCTTAGGGGACATTAGAACAAGTCCAACACCAAACCCTCTCTGATTAGCAGCCCCATCCACATACACTTTCCAAGTTGAAGGCACTGCGACCGTGATCACACCAACTGATTTTCCATCCATGTGTGCTTCTTTTAGAGTTTCTTCTAGCAATGGTTCAGTAAACTCTGCTACCAAGTCAACGAGGACCTGGCCCTTCACTGAGGTGCGAGGCTTGTATTTAACGTCAAAAACCCCTAAAATGGTTCCCCACTTTGCCACCCTACCAGAGTAATCGGCGCTGCGTAACACCGCCTTGAGAGGCAATTGGGTCAGAACCACTACGGTGTGAGACTGGAAATAATGAGGAAGCTTGCGCGTGGCGTGAACTATGGCCAGAAGCGCTTTCTCCAAGAGCAGATAGCGCACCTCGACCTCATTTAAAGACTTACTAACGTAGTAGACCGGTCTTTGCACCCCGCTTTCATTCCTTATAAGGAACAGGCTGACCGCGTGGACGGCCACTGCTAGATAAGCAAACAAGACCTCGTCCGCCTTGGGGCGAGACAAGATGGGTGGCCGAGAAAGATATTGCTTAAGTTGCTGAAAAGCTAACACGCAATCCTCGGTCCATTGAAACCCTTTCCATTTATTCAACAATTGGAAGAAAGGACGGCATCGGTCAGCTGACCGAGAGATAAACCTATTCAATGCGGCAATCATTCCGGTCAATTTCTGGATCTCTTTTGGGTTCCGAGGCGGCTGCAAATCCTGAATAGCCTTGACCTGCGCTGGGTTCACCTCTATGCCTCTGTGAGTAATCATGTATCCCAAAAAATTTTCGGACCCCACGCCAAAAGAGCACTTTGAGGCATTAAGGCGCAGCTTGTACTTTCTTAGCACCTGGAAGGTGTCGGCTAGATCTTTGACGTGTGAAGGTATTGTTTTACTCTTCACCACCATATCATCTACATACACCTCAATGGTCTTTCCTAGTTGCTGTTCAAACATTCTAGTCATCATTCTCTAGTAGGTAGCCCCAGCATTCTTCAACCCGAATGGCATGACCTTATAGTGGTAGTTCCTTGTTGGAGTAATGAAAGCAGTTTTCTCCTGATCCTCCAATGCTAGTGGAATATGATGGTAACCCTGGAAGGCGTCCAAAAAACTCATTCGAGGATGTCCGACAGTGGCATCCACCAGTTGATCAATACGCGGCATTGGGAACGAATCCTTGGGGCAGGCCTTGTTCAAATCTGTGAAGTCCACACATACTCTCCACGTTCCATTCTTCTTTTTAACCACAACCGTATGCGCCAACCATTCGGGGTAGAAAATTTCTTTAATAGCCCCAGCCCTCGGCATGCTCTTTTCCTTTACAGCCTCGGCATGCTCTTTGGAAGAACGCCGAGGTGGCTGCCTTCTCGGAACAATGGCAGGGTTAACATTTAAACGATGGCAAATGAAGCTCGGATCTACGCTTGGAGCCTCATAAGGGTCCCATGCAAAAACATCAATATTGTCCTTCAGAAATTCCAACAACTCCATCTTCTCCTGGTGTGGCAAACGTATGCCTAGTTGGAAGAACCTCTTTGGATCATCGGCTATCAGGAACTTCTCTAACTCCTCACAATGAGCCTCCTCTCCTGTCACCATTCCAGGTGCATCAGGAGCTGTTAACTGCTATAAGTCTTTGGTGATCAGAGCCAAAGACTCGGCTTCCGTCTGGTGCAGCACTGCAGCCGATATGCATTGCCTGGCCACCGATTGGCTGCCGAGGACCTCTTCAACACATTCCCCCGAGGGGAACTTAACCTTAACATGCAAGGTAGAGGAGACAGCTTCAAGAGCGTGCAGCCATGGCCTGGCGAGGATGGCTGTATATGGAGAGTACGCGTCAACCACAATGAAATCCACCTCAACCGTTTCTGAGCCGGATTGAACGGGTAAACGGATCTGTCTCTTCGGCGCAACGGCTCTCCCTTCGAAGCTTATAAGTGGCGAGTCATAAGGAGTAAGATCTTCCAGCTTCAATCTTAACCCCTTAAATAGATCAGGGTACATGATATCTGCACCGCTGCCCTGATCTATCATCACCCTCTTCACATCATAGTTCCCTATCCTAAGCGTAACTACGAGAGCATCGTCATGGGGTTGGATAGTCCCTACCTTATCCTCCTCGGAAAATCCCAAGACGGGCAAATTTAGCTTCAACCTCTTCGGCCTGCAGCCCGACTCCTCGGCCTGAGGATGTGAAACTGCCATCACCCTGGTGGGACCCGAGCCGGTCCTGCCAGGTGCAGCAAAAATAACATTAATTGTTCCTAACGCCGGCCGAGATGAATTATTCATCTGATTGTTTGAGCCAGATTGACTACCTTGCCCGCTAGGTTGGCACAAGTGCTGCTTCAATTTTCCTTCACTGACAAGCTGCTCCAAGTGGTTCCAAAGGGTCCGACAATTCTCGGTAGTGTGGCCCACATCCTGATAGTATTGGCAGAAGAGGTTCTGATTCCTCTTTGTGGGATCTCCTGCCATCTTGCTAGGCCACCTAAAGAAGGGCTCCTTACGAACTTTTTCCATCAACTGATGTACTGGTTCTCGGAACACAGTGTTCACGGCCTGAGGTGCTGCCGAGCCGGGCTGCCCAACGTAATCTCTCCTCGGCTTGTTATTGTGATACCTGTCCGACCTGAAATCCATTCTCTCCTACGAGATAACCTTCTCCTTACCCTTTCCTTGCTGTTGGTCTTCCTCCACCCTCTTGTACTCGTCAATACGGTCCATGAGGCGACGTACGCTGCGGACGGGCTTTTTAGTCAAAGACTTTCTCAGGTCGTGATCAGTAGGAAGACCTACCTTAAAGGTATTAAGAGATACCTCATCAAAGTCGCCATCTATTTCATTAAACATCTCCCAATAACTGTCGGAGTATGCTTTCAACGTCTCCCTTTCCCTCATGGTCATGGATAACAGCGAGTCCAATGGCTAAGGTACTCTGCTACATGTAAGGAACCGCGAAGCGAATGCTCTAGTAAGCTCCCCAAACGAACCTATAGACCCCGATTTAAGGCCGTTGAACCACCTCATAGCAACAGGCCCCAAGCTAGAGGGGAAAACTTTGCACATCAGGGTCTCGTTGTGAGAGTGCACCGCCATCCTCTGGTTAAAATGACTCACGTGCTCCACCGGATCAGTCCGGCCATTGTAGATGGTAAAGGTGGGTTGAGTAAACCTCCTGGGAAGCCTCCCCTTCTCAATCCTCCGTGAAAACGGAGATTTGGAGAGTTGGTGCAACGCCCGACTCATAGCATCGTTCCCTAAGCCCCTAGAAGGAAGCTTCTTGCGTCTGCGAGCTGGCTGGTCGTCCTCCTCACCAGAGGACATTGCACTGGGGGGTGAGCATGACCTTGAGCTGTAGCTACCTCCCCCTACCTCCTCTGAGGAAGGATCAGATGAGGACAGTGAATTTCTCTTCAAACGATTAATCTCCTTCTGCATGGCTTTAGCACCATCCTCATGGGTGGTGCTACCCCCACCATGAGTATGGCTAGCCCCGGGGTATTCTGTATGGACACTTCCCTCACGATCCCTTCGACGCTCAAGACGCTCGAAAAGATCCTCCGGTTGTGATCCCTGTGACTCTGCATGGTGAGAACCCAGGCCTACCATAGTATCCCAACTCCTTCCAAACTAGATTTCCCACAGACGGCGCCAATTGTAAGTGCACAATTGTATCTGGACCCAAAGACAACTACGGGCTCATGCCTAATGAGCCTTAGACAATAAAATTTGTAGAGCGTGGGTTTGAAACCTAGATTAGAAGTGCTGAGAACTTAATAACGGGCTAAGAGTTACAAACACATGTAGATAACAAAAGATAACTGAAAATAGGCCTCCTCGGACGTTAGCCGAGGACCACTTCTGTATTATTGCTATTTCTTCCTTAAAAGTTACAATTCTTAGTTTCTTTCTTTGTTGCCGATTCCCCCCCCCCTTTTTTCTCTGGCCTCCACCCTCCCTTAAATACTTCCTTCCCTGATACTTTTTGGACAGTGACTAGAAGTTTCAGCCCTACTGTTCAGGGGTCACTTCCCCATTAATGCGGCCAGGGAGGTAGGTGCAGAGCCTTTAATGCGGAGGTGGCAGCTTTTGCACTTGATATTTTCTTTAACACTGGTGCATCTAGAAGGTTCAGGGTATCCCCTTTTAACCATTAGTCTTTCCAGAGTTATACCTTGACCTTCATAATGAAGTTTTGAGTTCTCTTGGATTTGTCCGCGGAGAAGCTCGTTCTCGGCTGTACCCTCGGATCCTCGGCATATGGGCCAATTCGTAGAGTTTAATTCTGGAGTAGGTCGGCCCTCCATGCTACAGTCCAAAGGCCCATATGCCCACTTGGGTCCTTTTACCCCCCACACTACTAGAGAAATGTTACGTTCATAATAATTTATACCAAATTCTAGGTAACAAATTATTATTGGTTCCAATCTGAGCCCATCAATAATATTATTTTTTACCTATCGCTAACAACTTGCCATTTAAAATTGTTATGCAATCATTGGAAAAAATGTTGTAAAAATCTAACATTTTCCAGTTTTTATATTTTACTTTACACTCCATCATGTATTTTATTTTCTTTTTGCATTTTAAACTTTGATTATTTTATAAGGGAAAAAAAATAGAAGACAAAAAATGGAACAAAATGTTTATATTCAATACCTAAACATCCCAAATGCCCCCCCCCCCCACCAAAAAAAACCTGAATGGAGTGTACAACTTAAAAAAAAAAAATTAAGGGCTTTATTACTTTACTTATTTTTAAGTCTCTTTCCCAAATAATTACTTACAAAATATATCAAAAATAGAATCTATTAGAAAAAGCCTGTTAGAATTATGAAATAATTCTATTGCATTTGACACAATAAACTATACAAGGGGTGCTTTTATATAAGAGGTAGTGTTGTACAAGTATTTTTGTAGTTATAGACACTTAATTTTGTATCTGTTAATAACCTTTAGTCCCCGGCCCCAATGATGAGTTTGATATATGTCAACTAAGGGTGATTGAAGTGTTCTCAATAGTTTGGAGGTAATCACAACTCAAAAATGCTTCAAATCACTTTGAAAATAATGCTAAACAAATGACATTTGCTCACTGTTTTAACCATAAAATTTTAACCACAAGAATATTTAATTAGGCTTTTTTAATTGGAAAATATACATCTTGGGCTTCAATTAGAAAACAAATTTTGTCCAATTTGGATTTACAACGAGTGAGTTATAGTTGTTTAAAGTCAGGCCCTCAATGCTATCAGGAATTAACATTCTTGGTGAGTTTGCATAAATGGCTTCAAGGCTGTGTATGTAGCCTCACTTCTAGGGCCTTTTATTTTCATTTTTAAGGCCCCAAATGTCACGCCCCAAATCCAAAAGGGGTCCAAAGCATTAAAAATAGGGTACATGTATATTTTTCCTTTTTGAAAAATCAATCCAAATAATCCATACAAAATACCAACATCAAGAGTTTTCATAATAATTTCATTAAAGATGCTCCCAAAGTAAGTCAAAACTCTATACAATAATTATAAGGACCATTGGCCACAAAAAAATGGAGGTCTGAATAAATATAGTTACATATCATCAACTTGTCCCATCAATGGGAATAAAGTCATCACCACTACTATTGGATACAAAAGAATGAGTTGAGCATTCTAGGATGTACGTCATCTATATATCACCATCACAAAAGTTTAGACTCCATTAGTAGTTAGTCTAACTACTCCTAGCCACAAAAACCTGTCTCAAAATGATTGTTGTTTACTCTAAAAAAGTTTGTAAAAGAATGAGATGAGACAGAGCCCAGTAAGTAGCATAATTAATGGGGGTAGGGGAAATGCAATTTTCATGATGATGAATAGCTTACAAAGTATGTTATAATTTGGGAATTTCCAAATAAATTCTATAAAATCATTTCCAAAAATAATTTGACAAGAATGATTAAAATGATAAGGAACAAAGCTTCTTAAAATGCTCGCTTGAAACTGCATACTATATTTTGTGAGCAATAACAATACAATTCCAAACCCAAGGCCACATGACAATGCCATCACAAAGACAACACTATTTTGTCGTCACAAAGACGAAACTCTTTGCCAACACATAGCCAGAACTAAATATGCTATCACAAAGACAAAATCAATAATCATCATAAAGACAGGTGCTAAGATACCAATGTCACACAAACTATAGTATCTAGCTAGGTAATTACTGGGTAATCACATATCACAGCACATGGGTAAAATATAAAGAACTCACAAATTACATTTAATTCAAAATACGCAATTCACTTCCAAGCTGTTTCATAAAATATTTGAATACACAAGATATTCACAAGATTCTTAAAGTCTTCAACTCATTTCTTGCAAAAAAAGATTTTGTATTAACTTCCCAAATAACACAGGTTAAGATAAAGCATCTTTATATTTTGCAAATAATGCAATAAATCCATTCTCAAGAATTTAATCAGAAATGCTAGTCTTTTCCATGCTAACAAATCATGCATTTCCCCATATGCAATAAGAAATATGATGCACTTCCAATTATAATCATATATAGTAGGATCACAAGACAACACTTTTTAGAAAAACATAGTTCCACAATAAATTTTTCAAAATGTGTTTGACCCAAAAACAATGTTTATGCAACATGGTTATTTTTCAAAAATCTTATAAAAAAAGCTACTTACCCCGCAACTTGCAAAAGCCTAATTATCCAAGCTCCAAATAAGATTAGCTAGAATCTAAACAATACCAAGCAAACCTATTACAATAAGCATAAAGCTTGACATTGCATTTAGCTATGAAATAGAGATTTCTAACTAAGCATTTAACTAGGCAAGCCCACTATTTAACCTCCTATCACAAATAATGTATTTCACTTCCAAAATTTCTCAAAAATTAATTTACAAGGTATATACTCCCATTATACTCATAAATCATTCAAGGTGTTATCTTTAACATCAAAACCTCAACACTTTATGAGTAGTTCCCACAAGATTTATATAATATCATCAAGAGACCTATAACACCAAAATCATAATATTCTCCAAGACGACCATTAGAATCTTTAACTAGCTCCAAATAATCAATAAAAATTATATTCACCATCTATTTGACATCAAAAAATCAAAACCCCCAAATTTTCGTCATTTAAATAACCATCATTGTAAAAACTATAAACCCACTCATCAAATAATTCCACCAACACAAAACCCATACATATAAACACATGAATATTACTTCCAAAGCCCATAAATCACATGGGTATCATTATCAAAGCTTAGATTAAAGAAGCTCAAGAAAAAGCATATAAACCCACCAAAAAAATTATAAATTTTACCTAATAGAGATGAGTGAGCCTTAGCTTTTTCCTATGAAGTTTTCCAGTAAACCTTGCCGGAAAAATGATGGTGGAGGTGGTGGTGAAGAGTGTGTACCAGTCGAAGTGTGAGAAAGGAGTTGTGTGAAAAGAAAAGAGAAAGAAGACAAAGGCTATTTTAACTTGTTAGAGCTTACAATTGCCTTTCTAGAATGAAATTTCGACACGGGTTTTGGTTTTATAATCCTTTCGTTTTCGGGTTTGGAATCAAATGTGAGATTTGACAATGCAGTTTCTTTGACTTTGAGTTTGGAATTGAATTCATTAGGTTCAATGTGTTCTACACAAGATACTAGCTTTTTAGAATTCTCAGTACCCTCTTGGCATACAAATTCCATAAAATAAAACTCTGAACCCTAGACTTGAATTCACGGGTTGAAAACTCAATCCCCAAATTGCAACCAAAAAAAAAAAAACCTTATTTTGACTCAAACCCAGATATTTTTTTTTACCCAAAATTCTTAATCTAATAACAAAAATGAAGGACAACCCAATTGATAAAACTAGCTGCACTACACAAAAATGATAAGAACAATCTGAGATAGTCAACAGAAAAAATAAATTGAGAATTAGTATGATCAAACTAAGACCCATAAAATTTTGATTAGAGCTAAAAAGTAAACTAGAAAAATGAAATTGAAATATAGGTGAGAAAGATCTGAGTCTACAAAGATACCTCAGAGATTAAATTTCTTCTATCTTTCCAGTTTTCTATCTGTTCTTCATTTTCTATCCTCCTACTTTTCACTATTCCAACCAAATGGACTCTTAGGGTGTTGCTCTATTGATTTTCCAATTTGTCACCATATGCTTATGTTATATACTTTATTGCTATTTCTTAACATGTAGTGATTGTTAATCTGTGGTAATTAACCTATACTAATCGATTTATCATAATTATTTAATTTAAGTTGATTTATTTCACTGTATAATCAACCTAGGGGTCTAAATAAATTACGAATAGATTAATTGCTTAAGTATGATCTTTGATCCTTGTTGTCTTGGATAAATATTTGAGTTTTTATTCACAAGACCCTAAAGATTTGACTTTTGAAGACTTTAATGGTGAAGATGGCCTTGTAATTGTATAGGGTAAATTCCCTAGGGATTATCTTAAATATTAGAAAATTGCTAAGAACTCTCTAGAAAAATTAAATTCAGACAAACTTAAAAATTAATTATAAAATTAGATGAAAGACCTAGAAAACGTGTTAGGTCTAGTTAGTCAAGGTATAGGTCATATTAGGTTTGGGTAGTCAGAAACAAGTCATCCTAAATGGGTTTTGAAAGGGTCAAGTTAATTGGGTTGTGGGTTAGGTTGATCAGGTTTGGTAGCGACTCCTGTAATTAAGTGAACCACTAAAAACCCCAAACATATTGCATTCATACGGTTCACACATTCACCACGCACTTATTCATACAATCGTTCTCTTTCTTCTCGATGGAAGAAAATGAGGGAAGGAGAGGTCCTTGTTGCCTCTCTCACCCAATACTTCTTGGCAATTCTTTTACTAGTACTTATTAGAAGAACGAAACTTCTAGCACTCAAACGTAATTGTGTTTTTTTTTTTTTTTTTTGTTGGATAGATACAATAGTAGTTCGATCTATAAATGTTTGCTCCATGAAAATTACGATAAAAGGTTTTACCAATCTATATATATAAAAATAGATGAAGTTGAGAGAAACTCAAATTAGAATTTCAAATTAGAGTTCCAATTTTGCACCATGTGTCCTAAATTATTTATTCTTAAAGACTTTTATTTCTTAATTTTAGAATCAAATGTAGGACCATATCATTAATATTCATCCAAGTGAGTTATTAAGTACAAAAACCAAAGAGTCTAGAATAAATGAATTGTAAAAAAAAAAAAAAAAGTGCTTCAAAATAATTATAAAAAAAACATGGACAATTTACATTTTATACCTAATAATATTTGTAAGAGCACGTTTCCTTAGTTACCCAAGCTCACTTAGAATAGTCAAATTGATGTTCCTAAACCCGGCCCAAATCAATAGATATTTGTAAAGAGAGTGGGATGAACAAGTTTGGGCTTCGCCTGAGGACACAGATAGAGTAGAATGAATCAGAAGTCTAAGATTTAAATGTATAAATAGATCTTTACAAGCTTGCCCGATGACAATGTTCTTGGTTATTACATACACTGTTCACTCTCTTTCTCTTAGTTACTGTTCTAGCTTTTATCTCTTTCTGTTGATTCTTTTTTCAAGATCCCCTTTATTTGAGAGTCCCTTTCCTTTATATACTCCATGGCCTCTTGTATCCTAACCTTTCATCTTCAATCCCCCCAAATCTCTTTAGGACACTTGCCCCATTAGACTTCTAGTGAAGGTGGTGGAAGGAACTGATGAGCTGTGGATCTATTGTTCAAGTCACTTCCTCATTAATGCAGCTGATAAAACTGCTGCTAGCCATTTAATGAGGAGGAGTAGGCGAGACCTTACAAGAAACCTCCCACAAATATCTTGCTTATCCCCTAAGGTGCCCACCTTCACCTCTTAAATCCCCTGAAGACGCTCTGTTACTTCCCATTCTTTCCTCGGACCACCTCATTCCCTGGGCCATGGATGTTCCCTCATGAGGAACAAATGAAGGCTACAATGGTGCTTCCCATCTTCGGTCATCGGGCCCCCACAATAGCCCCCTAAAATCTTGCTATTGCCCCTGAAATGAACCGGAGCTCTTCTAACTTTAGCAAGATATCCCTGCATTCATTCGTCCCAAGCCTCAAACTCCCCATTGACCTGGCCTACCACTAGCCGCGAATTTGAATATAACTCTACAACTTCTCCTTTCAATTGATCAACCATTGCCATTCCAGCCAACAAAGCCTCATACTCAGCTTCGTTGTTCGTAGCTAGAAAACCCAAACGCAGTGACTTTTCCATTACTAGCTTCTCAGGGGTTACCAACACAATCCCTACCCCTGCTCCTTTTTGGTTAGCTGCTCCATCAATGTGCACTTCCCAAGTGGGACCAATAGAGGCCGAGGCTGGCATAACATCAACTATTACTATTCCTTCACTTGCCACACTCTCAGTAAACTCTGCCACCAAATCTGCTAAGACTTGTCATTTTATGGCAGTACGAGGCATATATCTGACATCATAGGCATCCAACATGGTTCCCCATTTAGCAATTCTGCCTGTGTAGTCTGATTTTCATAAGAGTGCTTGCAAGGGAAGTTAGGTGAGGACCACCACGGCATGCGCCTAAAAATAATGTGGAAGCTTCCTCGTGGCATGTACAATGGCTAACACCGCCTTTTTGAGGGGTAAATAGTGTGTCTCAGCTTCTTGCAAGGACTTGCTAACATAATATACAGGTCTTTATGCCCCACTCTCGTTCCTGACCAGAACTAAACTAACAAGATTATCCGTGACTGCCAAGTATGCATATAATACTTTCTCTTTCTCAGGCCTAAAAAGGACTCAAGGGCGTGGCAAATACTGTTTGAGCTCCTCAAAGGCCAACACACACTCCTCAGTCCATTGAAAGTCCTCCACTTGTGGCGAAGTTGGAAAAATGGACAACACCTATCTATTGACCGATAGATAAACCTATTGAGAGCTGCTACCATTACTGTTAACTTTGTACCTCCTTAGGGTTCCAAGGATGATGCAAGCTATTAATGGCCTTAATCTGATTGAGATTGACTTCAATTCCTTAGTGTGTTGTCATATAGCCTAGAAACTTTCTCAAACTGACCCCAAAAGAACACTTAGATGCATTAAAGCGCAGCCCATATTCCCTCAACATCGAGAACACCTCCCCCAAATTTGCTAAATGCTCTATAACTTGCTTGGTCTTTATCACCATATCATCAATGTATGCCTCCATGTTCCTTTCCATTTGGGATGTAAGCATCTGTGTCACCATTCTTTGATATGTAGATCCAACATTCTTAAGATTAAAGGGTATCACATGATAGTGGTAATTTCCAGTGGGAGCGTGAAAAACAGTTTTTTCCTGATCAAATAATGCTAAAGGTATCTGATGATACCCTTGGAAGGCATCCAAGAAAGTCATCTGAGGATGTCCAACCATGGCATCCAGCAGTTTATCAATTCAAGGAATGGGTAAGGGGTCTTTCGGACAAACTTTATTCAAATCCGTGAAGTCTACACACACACGCCACCTCCTGCTCTTCTTCTTTACCACCACGGTATTTGCCAACATTCGGGGTAAAAGATTTCTTTGATTGCCCCTGCTTGTTTAAGTTTGTTCACTTCTGCCATTATTGCCTCAGCATGCTCATTTGATGAATGCTAAGGAGGTTGGTTTCATGGGATCGCCTCTAGACTCACGTTTAACCAGTGACATATAAACTCAGGATCTATCCTGAGTACGTCATAAGTACTCCATGCAAACACATCAATATTATCTTCCAAAAATCTCACCAATGCTGCCTTTTCCAAGGACGACAATTGAGACCCTATCTAAAAGCATTTTTCTTCATCCCGTCCAACCACAACCCTTTCAAGTTCCTCAAAAAATACTCCATGTGACTTGGTCCCAAGTCCTACTTTGGGACCTTCTAGTTGTTATGGGATTCGTTCATCTTCCACCATAATAGGATCCACAGGATGCTATGTAATGGCTGCCACCAAACATTGCCTAAACATTGTCTAGCTACCAACTAGTTCCCCTACTCTTCCTTGTGTAGGATACTTAACTTTCAAATGCAGAGTTAAGGACACCACACCTATAGCATGAAGCCATGGTCTAGCTAAAATAGCTGTGTAAGGAGAATAGGCCTTAACTACAATGAAACTGACCTGCACCTCCTCGTCTCTAGCCCGCATAGGTAACCTTATCACCCCACGAGGGACTACCATCCTCCTATTAAAGCCCACCAACGGCAAGTCATATTTTTCTAGGTCCTTGAGCCTTAGGTCTAACCCTTTATACAAGTCAGGGTGCATAATCTCCGCTCCACTTTCCTGGTCTACCAGTATCCTTTTTACATCATACCCACCAATCCTAATGGTAACTACCAAAACATTATTGTGTGGCTAGAATGTTCCCTCCTTATCCTCCTCTGAAAAATCCAAAGTAGGGGTGGCTACCACCTTGGCCTTTTTGAGAGCCTAGCCCTTATCACTTTAATCGAGGCCTAAAACCACAGACATGACCCCAAAACAAGTCCCAGCATTGCCCCTAGGCTTAGCGAAAATCACATTAATTGTGCCTAAAGTTGGCCGAGGAGATACACCCTTCTGGTACCCTGCTCCCGAATGCTCAATTTGACCTGTTGGCTGGTGCAAGAACTGACTTAGCTTCCCTGCCTTCACCAGTAGACCCAGGTAGTCTTGCAAAGTCTTGCAATCCTCCGCCGTGTGCCCTTTTTCCTGATGATAATGGCAATAAAGGCTTTGGTTCCTCTTAGACGAATCCCCTCCATCTTATTAGGCCACTTGAAATATGATTTATGTTTATCTTCTCCAGTATCTGATAGACTAGCTCTTTAAACAATAAGTTGACCAATTGAGCCCCCATTGATGATATCTGATTGGGGAAGTCCCTTCTAGGATGGTTATTATGATATCTTGCTCCCCGATGATCCTTTTTCACTGGGAACAACTTAGCTTTGCCCTTTCCCTGGGTCTAATCTTCCTCCACTCGTTTATACTTATCAATGCGATCCATAAGCTGGCGCATACTGAGGGCAAACTTCATGGTTAGTGACTTCCTCAACTCATGCTCTATTGGGAGTCCTACCTTGAAAGTTCTCATTGCTACGTCTTCGAAATTTCCATCTATTTCATTGTACGTTTCCCAATACCTGTCTGAATAAGTCTTGAGAGTCTCACCTTCCTTCATTGCCATGGACAAGAGAGAGTCTAAGGGCTTGGGAACTCTACTGCATGTTACAAATCTAGCACCAAATGCCCTTATCAGCTCTTCGAAGGACCTTATTGACCCTTCTTCTAGGGTATTAAACCACCACATAGTGATAGGCCCGAGGCTGGAGGGGAAAACCTTGCACATGAGGGCTTCATTGCTAGAATGAACGGCTATCTTCTGATTGAAATGACTCACATGCTCCACAGGGTCAGACCTTCCATTGTAAATGGTAAAAGTTGGCTGTGAAAATCAATGGGGGAGCTTGGCCTTGTTGATCCCCCTAACAAAGGGTGACTTAGAGATTTGTTGGAGGGCTTTGTTCATTGCATCATTCCCCATGCTATGGTGAGATGACCCTTGCCCGTGCTTATACTTGTCCTTTTTCAGTTTATGCCGGCGTGAGGAGGCTGAGAAGGACTCGCTAGATGGAGTTCTTGACCTATGGTGATACGAGCAATCCCTACTCCCCCCCAATCCATCACTTGATGAGGGTGAAAAGCTGCTCTTTCTGTCACGCTCTCTTCGCCGTAGCTTCCTACGCAGGTGATCTATCTCACACTGCAACTTTCACGTCTCTTGATCGTCCGAAACTTGGCTCCCTGACCTTGAATGACTCCTCTCCGTGCGCTCCATATGGTATGACTTTACCATAACACTTGGTGTATAATGCCTATCTCTTCTTTGTTCCAAGTTAACAAATGGATTCGCCCTCTGTGAAGCCACAGATTCTTCCCTGTTTTGCTTCGGGTTGGCCATGACTTACCAGAACAAAGCCACAACAAAACCTTGTTTCACACAGACGGCACCAATTGTAAGAGCACGTTTCCTTGGTTACCCAAGTCCACTTAGAATAGTGAGATTAATGTTCCCAAACCTGACCCAAATTAATAGATATTTGTAAAGAGAGTGTGATGAACAAGTTTGGGCTTTGCCCAAGGACATAGATAGAGTAGGATGAATAAGAAGTCTAAGATTTAATTGTATAAATATATCTTTACAATCTTGCCCAAGGACAATGTTCTTGGTTATTACATACATTGTTCACTCTCTTTCTCTCAGTTACTATTCTAGCTTTTATCTCTTTCTCTTGATTCTTTTTTCAGGATCCCCTTTATCTGAGAGTCCCTTTCCTTTATATACTCTATGGCCTCTTGTATCCTAACCCTGCATCTTCAATCCCCCCAAATCTCCTTAGGACACTTGTCCCATTAGACTTCTGGTGAAGGTGGTGGAAGGAACTGATGAGCTGTGGATCTACTTTCAGGTTACTTCCTCATTAATGTAGCTAATAAAGTTGTTGCCAGCCATTTAATGAGGAGGAGTAGGTGAGACCTTACAAGAAACCTCCCACAAATATCTTGTTTATTCCATAAGGTGCCCACTTTCACCTCTTAAATCCCCCCAAAGACGCTCTGTTACTTCCCACTCTTTCCTCGGACCACGTCACTCCTCAGGTCATGAATGCTCCCTTATGAGGAATAAATGAAGGCTACAGCGGTGCTTCCTATCTTCAGTCTTCGGATCCCCACAATATCCTTACAATTTTTTTTAAAGAGTTAATAAAATATAAAAATGACTATCAATAGTATTTAAATTATATCTATAGGAATTATATTATGAATCTTATTGTAAATCTTTAACTGTATCCGTGCATATGCATGGGGTTACATGCTACTTAAGATAATTGGAACCTACAAATGTAATTGTGTTTTAATTTAACTAGTGTGTAACCCTGTGCATATGCACAGGTATAATTAAAAACAATCATGATTACATGGTTTAAATTGTGATGTTTTTAAAGAGGTTCAACTCTATATATGTATAGGGAAAGGTAAGAGAAAGTCCAATTAGATTTTAAATTGAAATTCAATTAAAGTTTAATTTTGCGCCATGTGTCCCATCTAATCTAAGTTTTTAAATTTTTGTACCAAGTGAGTTAATTCAATGTAAAAAATAAGAAGTTCAATATAAATAAACCTTAAAAAAAAACCTAATTATATATATATATATATATATATATATATATATATATATATATATATATATATATATATATATATATATATAACCTATGCTTAGAGAAAATTTTATCGGGAATTGAAAAAGTTTTGATAGCCTTTTCAATTCTTGATAAATTTTTTCAAAAACGGATTTGTTAATGTATGATTAACCCGACTCTTTTTTTATTAAGATATTTTTTTATGTCAGGATCTTGAATGTAACAAATTCTAATTGAGCTGAACGATCTCATGCACTTAATTTAGGAGATACTATTGGACCAATTTATTCTTTTATTTTGTGTTGTATTTAGTAGAATCTCACGGACGGTGATTTTGAATAGATATTGTATATGTAGTATCCAATAGAGATTTTCAAAATTATATACATAATAGTAGTGTAATGAAAAATTTGGCGAAACCAATACTATGAAAATTGTAAGAAAAAACTATTATAGTATTTTCTGAATATCCTGGTTGAACTAATATCCTATATGTTTTATAACCCAAGTTAGCATCAATAGTACTACTACAATTTATCAATTTTGTGCCTAAGCATGGTTACATGCTAGTTATAAATAAAATTAGCTTACAACTTTTATTTCTAAAATATGTAATGCTTTTTCTATATATATATATATATATATATATATATATATATATATATGATTTAGAATTTAATTGAAGTCAGACTCTTCAATTTTTGCATTTAATAATGCACTTGCCACAAATATCAAAAAAATTAGATGGACACATACATAACATTAGATTTCAATTGAAATCCAATTTAGATTTTGAATTTTTCAATTTTTACCGTCAATAATTCACTTGGCACAAAAACTTAAAAATTAAATAAGATATGTGATAAAAAAAAAAAAAAAAAAAAAACTTAGTATCTCCCCCTCACATAAAAAATGCATAATACACAGTGCATTACACAAAATACTTTCTTTATTAATGAGAAGCGAATCTACTAGTATATAGTGTGTGAATATGAGTTAGATTTTGGCATTGGTTTCTTGACCAAACAAACCATATTAAAGATCTAAGCTCTTCTCCCAAGGTGTATTAAAGAGCGATACAGTAAGATAAAGGAAAATCCCCGATGAGATAGTTGGCAATGTCAGTTGCTGGCTCAAACTGGTATAATTATTATCAAAATAAAGTTCAAAGATTAAAAGTAAACTAAAGTAATATACTAATAAATACATCAAATACTCTGCAACAACAAACAATAGAAATGGCGAAGAAAGTGTTTATTATATTAAGCAAAAAAGCTTGGGAGAAGAGCTTGGGGAGGTGTGTTTTAATTAATATATTTACAGTAGCAGTGGCGGTGGTTAATCATCAAGAGCTCTCATTTTTATGTAAGCGTGGGTATAAATGCAGGACCTTTGCCATTACTCTTTTCTCTTTCAAAATACTACACTACATTACGCTACTCATCGCCTTAATTTCTCTTTGGACCGCCTCTTCCAGTCTTTATCTCAAGACTGCTTTTTTATTTTTATTTTTATTTTCTCTCTCTCTCTGTAGCGTGACAGTGTACAGCAGGGTTTCTGAGCCAAAAGGACAGGAAGGGTTTGAACAAACAAAAGCCCAAATTCAATAAAAGTTGGGAGTGAAAAGGTTGAATGGAGGGCAGAGTACCAAAAGTAGCTCAGAATCTCAAATGGGTATCTTTCTCTAGCCACTTTTTAGCTCTCTCCTCTCTCTCTCTCTCACAGAGCTGGTCTGACTAGGGTTTTAATGTGTATTTATTATACTGAAATCAATGTTCTTTGTATAATTGACTGCTTCCACAGACCTTTTCTCAGCTCTCCTTTGAACTGTCTTTTTTAGTTTCTCTGTCTTGGTTGGGCTTCTTTCGAGTATTTTTGGTACTTCCAAGTTCAGTGGTGGCTTTGGAAATAGTAGCTTTTAAAGCTGTGGTTTCAGTGTTTGAGCTCAGTACTAGTTGATGTGGGTCTTTCTTGTTTACTTCTTCTAAGCTGCGTTCCGTGTAGTCAGTTTTACAGACTTACATGATATGGTCCTCTTTTGGTGGGAGTCATTGAGCTTATTCGGAAGATCTTACGGCCAATGTGAAGGTTCCTATGTTGTTGTAACTTGTAAGTATCAATTACATGGTTGAATTGAAGCCTGTTAATTTGTGTGGTTGAACTTGTCTCGATTTGATTTGAATTTAGTTTTGTTCTGTTTTTCCTCCCGTTTATTTAGGTATTTGATCTTTGGGTGTTCGTATCTAGGATTGGGCAACCAGATTTTTGTTGAGGGTGGACAAAATTTTACGTTTTTGTTTGATTTTCTGAGGATTGATTGCCGGTTGTTTGAGAATAGTTGTAAAGAGAAAAAGGTAATTTATTTAGTAATTAGCACTCTGGCTGCTTCTGGTATTCTCTTTGTGAAGGTGATCAGATGGATATGGTGGGTGGTGACAAGGATAAATTTGAGCTAGAAAGTAGGAATGAGGAGGATCCTATGAATTTTGCTGCACCTAGTCCTAGTCCTAGTGTTGACTGGCGATTTGGTGGTTTGGTTCCCACTGGAAATCCAATGGCAGTTAGCAAAGGATCTACTTCAATGGTGGTGGATTCATTCGGGCCAACCCTTTGGGACCAAAGCCAAACCGCAAATCCACAAAACTTGGGGGGATTATTTTCTGACATTAATAATGTCCAGAACAGTGCAGGCAATTCAGACACATTAGGAATTAGAAAAGGTACTCCTGCAGCTGTGGTCACTTTACCAAGGATTGATCATAAAACATTTGACATGGGTTGGAATCCAACAAGTTCAGTGTTGAACTTGAAAGGGGGAGGGGGAATTTTCTTACCTGGAAATGGAATGCTCCCACAGAGCTTATCTCAGTTCCCAGCAGATTCTGCCTTCATTGAGCGAGCTGCTAGGTTTTCATGCTTCAATGTCAATGGTGGGAATTTTAGTGATATGGTTAACCCTTTGGAATCTATGGGGGGTACTAATTATTTTAGGGGTGGGGGAATGATGCAAGAGGTTTTTGGTGGCAATGGACAGTCTCACTCTCAAAAGAATGAGGTGATGAATGTGGATGAGGCTTTCAAAGATGTTTCTATGTCTGTTGGTGAGCATGAGCATGATCATGGGGCTACTGGAGGTGGAGGGAGCCCACTAAAGAATGTTAGATCTCATGATGAAGCTAAACAAGGCATTGGTGTCGGTGGGTCTGGACCTGGTAATGATTCTGATGAAGCTGAGTTTAGCACTGCAGGTGGTCAAGACGAGCCATCTGTGTTGGAAGGTACTACAGGTGGGGAACGTTTTGCTGGGGGACTTGAATCAAAGAAAAGGAAAAGGAGTGAGCAGGTAAACCATGGTTCTCAATTTTTCTTCTTTAATCTGTAATGACTGCCTTCTTGTTGTTATTGTTTGGTTTTTTTTCCTCACAGTCATGTTAAAATCTTGTGCTAGGATACTGAATTGGATCTAGCCAAAGTAGGTCCACAACAGCCTGGTGAATCTGCAAAGGATGACACTGAAATTCAACAGAACGGAGACCAAAAGCCAACTTCAACTACTAATAAGAGCTCTGGGAAACATGGTAAACAGGGTTCTCAAGCTTCAGATCCACCAAAAGAAGAATATATTCATATCAGAGCTCGAAGGGGCCAGGCCACAAATAGCCATAGTCTTGCAGAAAGGGTAACATTGGATTAATTTTTTTCTCTTTTAAAAAAAGCCACATATTTTGCGTTAGCACCTGGGTTAAAATTACATGATTCTGATTATAGGTAAGAAGAGAAAAGATCAGTGAAAGGATGAAGTTTCTTCAAGATCTTGTACCTGGTTGCAGCAAGGTTGGTTTGTTGAAATTAATAGTTTTGAGAACGTGATTATTTCAAATTCGCACCAGAATTGAGTCTATGCTCTTCAAATTATGAGAATCAGGTTTGTATCTGCAGGTCACTGGTAAAGCAGTGATGCTGGACGAAATCATTAATTACGTACAATCACTGCAACGACAGGTTGAGGTATGGGAGTAGCAAAATTTTCCTTAGCTTGAGTTTATCCATTGTTATTGCCCTTTCATGTGTCCTGAGTTTCTGTGCAGCGTCAACTTTTAATTTCATCAGATGTTCTAAATTTCAAGTATAGATGCATGAGCTACCTAATATTGTGTGACTTGTCCATCCTGACACAGATCTTGAATGATTAAGCAAGCATTGCAGCCGCTTATATGGTCATTGTTATAAGATATCACTTTTGAGTTGACGAAAGTTGATGAACTTTACACTAATTTACCTATCTCTTGCCTTTTAACTAAATTATTGCTTCACCTGTATATTGGAAACATGTTTGTTTCAATGATTTCATGGTTCTTATAGTTTAACACTAAGTAACTTTTTTTTGCAGTTTTTGTCAATGAAACTTGCCACTGTGAATCCACGGCTAGATTTTAATGTTGAAGGGCTCCTGTCAAAAGATGTAAATAACGTGCCAAATATTTTGCTAAGATGCAAAATCATTACAAGTGCCTTTTTATATTTCCTAAACGTATTCTACAATTTATGCAGATCCTTCAATCACGAGCAGGTCCATCTACGTTGGGATTTTCACCAGATATGCCCATGGCTTATCCTCCACTGCATTCCTCTCAACAAGGACTCATTCGAGCAGGTCTTTCTGGCCTGGGAAGTTCGTCTGATTTGCATCGAAGAACCATTAATTCCCAGTTGACACCCATGACTGGAGGGTTCAAGGAACCTACACGGGTATCTTTAATCCATAGCTAGATCTATAGTTTCTCACCACTAGCTTTGATTCTAAAATGTTCTTATTTAGTTTGTATAAAAATTTTTCTTGTATTATATCTTACATAAAGGTAATGGTGGAACCCTAACTTGGGCATCTTTATGTTATATTGAGATTCAATTGCAATCTGTCTAATTTCTTGACACGTATATAACTATGATTAACCGTTCTTTTGATATATATGACTTTGCAGCTACCCAATGTCTGGGAGGATGAGCTCCACAATGTTGTCCAGATGAGCTATGGAACCAGTGCTACCCCCAATAGCCAAGATGTAGATGGTATGATTAGCTGATTTTTGCACAAATGCTCTCCCATGTTATACACCCAAATGTTCCTGAGGTTATTACTGAGTTCGCTTCTGTATGTGCAGGGTCTCTGCCACCTGGCCATATGAAAGTTGAACTTTGATAATTATTTTGGATTTTATGCCATAGTAATATGCGTGGTATATGCCTGCAATGCAATCTTAAGGAAATAACAAAGCTCACAAGGTTATCTCTTTCACTTAGAAAGATTTATCAATGCCGTATTTACTACAAGCTCTGTGTTAAATGAGATGCTACTAGCCGGTGTAAAAGCTTACAGTCACATGACCCAAAAGTAGGGAATGGTTCTCTAACTTGGAGGATTCTCAGAAATATGGTGCGGCAACAGCAGTCACTATTGTTTCTTTTGTTCAAACATTGCATATAATCCAGAAGTTAAAATGCTATATTCACAACGAGTGAGGATGTTTGTGAATCAAGAAGCACAGATTGAAGTTCGGACGCTACTTGTCTGCGTGTGAAATAAGCTGGGTGAATTTAACGAGAAGATTGGTAGGGAAACGATGGTGATGCTCTCTCAAGTTGAGTTAGGAGCCTTTTGTTTAATCATAAGCTGACAAATGTAATATTATTCCTTTTTCATTATTCCATTCTTTCACTGGCTCTGGTAATATTGGAGTAAAAACATACCATTTAAGTGAGTAAATTTAAAAGCCTCTTCAAACAACTGAAATTGAACTTGAATCATAATTGAACTCGTGGGAGTTATACTTGATGAATTTCCACTTAATGTAATGTATAATTTGTTTTTAAAAATTTGTTGAAGATAATTTATTTTTTCTAAAATAATTTTTCATCTTTCTATCTCTACCATTATATCATTTTATTATTTTTGGTGTAGTGTTTGATTGATATTTTTCCTTTAAGAGTTGGTCCATATTCTTTGAAATTATGTTATAGTGTGCTATGTTTTTCTAATTTAATTTTAATTTTTTTATCTAGAACTAAACTTTTTAAATTTCAAAAAAAATTATTCAAATTTCTCATTATCTTAAAGGAGTTATCATGATAATTAATTCTCATAACAAAATTAATTTTAATATTACTCAAATACTTAATAGACGCATTTAAATGCGTAGCTACTATTGTGTTTTTATATAAATTCAAATTTCCACTTCTAAAATAATAAGTATTAACTTAAACAAAAATTAAATTAAAATTATAAGAGGGAGAGAGACTACTTGTGTTGGGTATTAAAAAATACAATCCCAAAATGTATTAATCCAAAATAGAGTTATAAAAAAAAAAAAAATGATTCATCAGCCTTGATGATGCAAAAAATCATCAGTTGAGCTCCTCGTCGTAGCGGAAGGATGAAGGTGTGATTGGGGTTGTTTCTGTTAGAGAAAAACCTGCAAAACGAACAGGGTGGTAGAGAAACATGCCAATGTGGCGTTAGCCAAACCGCCTCCGATGCTTAAGTCAGTAAGGGAAAAAGGTTTTAAAGAGAATTGACTAGAGAGAGATTTTTGTAGAGTATTTTGTGTGTCCCTTTAACTTCTGTTGCCTTCTCTTTTTATAGTTGCATGCCTCATTGATGTGTAATGAATTGTTGTATTTATGCTCAACGGCTAGTGCATTAAAAAACCTTTGTTTGAAGTTTATAGCTCTCTCCGTTTGTTACGCTTTGTCATCAATGAGCGTAATAAATGCGTAACCTCTTCTCTTAGTTAATGACGATCTTAGTTTAATGACGATCATAAATTTCTAACTCATCAGTTGCCCCCTTGTTTGAATTTTTGTTTGTTAGACAAGATGTAAACATAGCTGTCTGACGCTTCGTATTCCGTGTACGACGCATTTATGACGAGTTGATGTTTGACATGTTGAGTTCCACGTGTATGATCGAGATGTGTCTGACGTGCAGACTTTTCTCTATTTTTCTGCGCACGTTTTGGCCATTTATCTCGGATTTTTCCCTCCTATTTCCTTTTCTTCGTAATCTTTCCTTGTTCAGTTGGCGTTTTAGGGTTTTTTCTCTTCTTCAAGCTTTCTTTTTCAGTTCTGCGTTTCCTGGTAAGTTCTTCGTGCTCCTCTCTCTTTTTTTGCTCTTCCATGGTAGATTACTCCTTTGTTAGGGTCGATTGTCCCTCAGTATCCTTTCTTTTTGCTCGCTTAGGTTGTTTGCTTGAGATTGTGGAGGGAGAGCATCTCAAGGGGGTTAGTCTCTTCGTAGGGGAGGATTGTCCATATAGGTTTGTCCTTTCTTCTTTATTTCCCTTGGTTTCTCGTTATGCTAGAGTGGCTAGGTTTCTGAAAATGTTTGGGGAGGTTAGGTCTAGTGAGTTGGAAACAGGTTTATATTCGTTTGATGATCGTGAGGTTCTCGAGGTTACTTCCCCTTCAACTCCCTATAAAGCTTGGAACATCCCATGTGCTCTCTCAGGGAAAGATGAGAAGCAAATCAGGGATAGGTTTCAATTTCTTGATTCGGTTAGAATTAGGATTTCGAGTGACGAGGATAGGGCCTGTCACTCATATATTGATAAAGTTTGTTTCTACGAAGCAGATTTTGCTAGCGGTCATCTTCCCATTCACCACTTTATTAGGGAACTTTTTGCATATCTGCACCTTGCCCTGACACAGTTAGTGCCTAATTCTTGGCAGATCGTCATTTCTTTTATAGTGGTGTGGATGTCTGCCAATGACGGAGACGTCATCAAGAAAAACGAATTTCTCCACGTTTATCATTTGAGAAAGTCCAAAGACCCTAGCTACTATGAATTTAAGATTGTTTGAGAAAGTCCAAAGACCCTTGCTACTATGAATTTAAGCCGTGGGATAGGGCTTCTAGGTTAATACTCGACTCTTTGTTGTCCCTCAGAATTTGGAAACCAAACTTCTTCTTTATTTCGGGCAGTGGTTGGGAGCTCGTCCCTGGTGAGGGCCTAAACGAAGCCCTTAAGTTTTTTCGTAGTTAGGGAACTCCTGTGTTTGGTGCGTCCTTCTTGTCTGTTCTTTCTGTTATTTATTTATTCTTTGTGAGTGACGATGATATGTGATATACTTGCTTTTTGTAGTTCCTCAACATCCTCATCTGAAGAAAAATATCACGGTCATGTTAAGAAGGTGAAAGAATACTTGGAGACCGTCAAAGATTTTGACGAGCTCATCCCTCCCCAATCGCTATTCCTTCATTTTCTGGGTCTAGAACTGTCTAGTAAGGTTTGAAAAAACCTCGAAGTTGTGAAAAAGAGTGAGTATTCCATCTTTTTATTTATTTATAGTTTCTCCTTCCTTTCAGGAATGACGACCGGATTTAGTAAACAAAAGCTAGCTGAAGCTCAAGAAAAGAAGGCAAAAGGTGGCCTCGTCAGTGGCCTCCTATCAAGGAAACGTTTGAAGGTAGGCGATGTGTCTAAAGACAACTCTGTAGTGACTCCTCCCTTTGCCCATTCACCTGCTAAGTGTCCTACCTCCCTTACCACGTCTCTAGAGGCAATTGCTTCCGCAGAGGAGGAAACCAAGAAGAAGAAGGTTGCTGGCAAGTCTTTTCTCCCAACTTTCTGGGATGATGCCGATGCTGCTACCCTAAAGGCTCACGAGGCGCTTTCTGTGGACGACCTAAGTCCTTTAATGGTGAAGTTATCTAGTGAAGTGATGTTGTCTTATATCCAGAAGCTTGTGCAGGTATATTTTGATAATGTAGGTTGCTTTTCTTTTTTTTTTCCTGCTTTTGCTAAGGGATATTTTTTTTTCATATGTAGGCTTTGGGGGAGTCCTTGTTCATCTCTGGGAAGCTTCTGGATTTGGAGAAGAGGGTGGCCACGGCTGAGCCTATGATCAAATCCTTCTTTGCTGAGAATGAGACGTTCAAGAACAAGGTTGTCATCCTTACTGTCGAAGCTAAAAATGACAAAGAATGTGTGGCAGCTTTGGAGAAGAGTCTTCAAGTGGAGAAGGACTTTTGCAAGCTAAAGGACAAATAGATAGGTGATCTTCAGTTCAAGTTGCAAAAAGCTGGGGTTGCAGTGGTGCAGGAGTTCAAGGACTCTAACTTTTACTCAAATGAGCTGTGTGAGTATTACGTGGAGGGCTTTGAGCTCTTTAGAAAATGGATGGCAAAGCATCACCCAGATTTGGACCTTTTTGGCATTGTCATGGGTGAGGTTGAGAAGGAACTACTGGCTGATCGTCCTTCTGAGGCTACAGTTGAGAATGTGATGGAAGAGATCACGACCATAGTTGAGGTGACGGAAGAGGCCATGACCATAACTCCTGCAGATCCAGCTCCTAATGAATAGTGACTTATTTTCTTCTTTCTATATTTTTTTTTGTAAGACAAAAACAATGTCTTTTATGGGCTCGTAGTTTCGAGCAAATATTCTGAACAATTTCTTTGGGCCCGTGTGTTTTGGGCATACATTTTCTTTCTAACAATGACAACTCTTTTATGAATTGCTAACATGTAATTTTTTTATAAGTAAATCTTTGCTGTGTTTAGATGACGAACGTTTTTTGGATACCTTCATGCTTTAGTTATGTTAAACAACTTTTTCATGCTCGGTTGTGTTTGGACAACCTTTCATTGAGTCATGTTTGAATGACGATGGTACCGAATTTTTTGTGTTCAGCTGTGTTTGGACAACTGAGTTATGACGATATTAGTTGTGTTTAAACAACTTTTTTATGTTTAGCTGTGTTTGAACAACTTTTTTATTGAGTCATGACGATGTTAGTTGCGTTTGAACAACTATTTTTTAGGTTTAGCTTGTGTTTGAACAGCTTTTTTATTGAGTCATGGCGATGTTAGTTGTGTTTGAACAACTTTTTTTATGCTAAGTTGTGTTTGAACAACTTTTTTTATTGAGTCATGTTTGAATGACAATATTAGTTGTGTTTGAACAACTTTTTTATGTCTAGCTGTGTTTGAACAGCTTTTTTATCGAGTCATGTTTGAATGGTGATGTTAGTTGTGTTTGAACAACTTTTTTATGTTTAGTTGTGTTTGAACAACTTTTTTATTGATTCATCTTTGAATGACGATGTTAGTTGTGTTTGAACAACTTTTTTATGTTTAGCTATGTTTGAATAGCTTTTTTATTAAGACATGTTTGAATGATGATGTTAGTTGTGTTTGAACAACTTTTTTATGTCTAGCTGTGTTTGAACAGCTTTTTTATCGAGTCATGTTTGAATGACAATGTTAGTTGTGTTTGAACAACTTTTTTATGTCTAGCTGTGTTTGAACAACTTTTTTATTGAGTCATGATTGAATGAAGATGTTGCATTGTATGCATGACTTAAAGTCATGCAATTGGAGCGTCTTTAGGTTAACCATTTTTTGTTCATTCATAATAGTTGTGTTTAAACAACTTTTGATTTAATCGACTTTGGTAGTTATGTATTAACAACTTGGATGGCTATGACGATGTTGGCTGTGCTTTTGATTTGAAATTTTCACGAAGGAGATCCTTGTGACGTCTCCCAAGAATAACTCTGAGTGTTGCACATGTTTTTGTTGATAAATAACTCATGGATAATCATTGATAAATACGCATGGATAATGCTTTCATGTATTATTGATCTATGAATGATGAAAGTAATAACTGTCGTACATGCTGAGATGAAGATTGGGCAACATTAAATGTAAAAGATTCCTTACTGGTAGTACTTCTTCAAATGTTCTATGTTCCATGGTTGAGGTAGTTCCTGGCTATCTAAAGACTTTAGATAGTAGGTGCCTTCTCTAGAGTGATGGATTACTTCGTAGGGGCCTTCCAAGGCTGGTCCTAGTTTTCCTTGGGACAAGTCCTTTGTTGCCTGTGATATCTTCCTGAGGATGAGATCTCCTGTGTTGAACTTTCTTACCTTGACTTTTCTGTTGTAGAATCTGGCCATTGCTTCCTTGTGTTTGGCCATTTGCTTCATGGCTTCCTCTCTGACTTCATCAATTAGATCTAACTTGCTGTTAAGCTCCTGTTGGTTCTTCTAACCTTCATAAGTTTTGACTCAGAGGCTCGTCCGTCCCACTTCCACTAGTATGATGGCCTCAATGCCAAATGTCAGTTTGAATGGCGTTTCTCTTGTTGGAACTCTTGTGGTCATCCTATATGCCTAAAGGACATTTGGTAGTTGTTCAGGCCATGCTCCCTTTGCCTCCTTAAGCCGAGTTTTGATATCACATTTGGTAGTCCTTAAGTCTTGGCAAAATTTTCAAAACTTGGGATTGTCGAATTGCTTTCCATTGTTCGATATTATGACGCGTGGGACTCCAAACCTGCAGATGATGTTCTTCCATACAAAGCTGGTGATTTTAGCCTCTATTATCGTTGTTACTGGTTCTGCTTCTACCCATTTTGTGAAGTAATCAATTGTGAAGATCAAAAATTTGTGTTGCTTCTTCCCTAAAGGGAATGGACCTATAATGTCAATCCGCCATTATACGAAGGGCCATGGTGAGGATATGGGTGTCATCGTCTTTCCTGGTCTCGTTTGGACATTTGCGATGCGTTGACACTTATCGCATGCTTTGACGAGGTCGTGTGCGTCCTTCTGTAAAGTCGGCCAGTAATATCCTACTCTGAGTGCCTTTCCTATTAAAGACCTTGCTCCAAAATGATTTCCACAAACTCCCTCGTGTGTCTCACGGAGCACATAATCTGCTTCTTCTGAGTTGGCACATTTTAAGTATGGGAGTGAATAACCTCGTCTGTACAGTACATCGTCAATAATGACGAAGCGAGCTGTTTGATTTGTATCTTCTTTGCTTTCGTTTTATCTTCTGGGAGCCATCATTCTTTCAAATAAAGGACGATGGGAGTCATCCACTCGTCTTGTTCTTTTATCTTCAGAACCTACTCACCTTCTGTACTTGGTTGCCCACTTATCTCTACACATAGTTCGAGGCTAATCTTGCTAGGAAGTTAGCTTCTGCACTTTTGGCCTGAGGGATTTGCATAAAGTCTAGGCTGTCAAAGTGCTGTGAGAGTTGTTGGATGACCTTCAGGTACTTCAGTATCCTCTCTTCTTTGGCTTTATAATCTCCCTTCACTTGTCCAATTATTAGCTGAGAATCAGCTTGGACGATAAGATTCTTTGCTCCGAGAGCTTTTGCTAGATTTAGTCCTGTTAGCAATGCTTCATACTCTGCCTCGTTATTCGTTGCTAAGAATTGCAGTCTAACTGCATATTTTAGTATTTCTTTTTCTGGAGATATGAGCACTACTTCTGCCCCTTATACTTTCTTTGTGGTAGACCCATCTGTTTGGACTGTCCATGTTTCCATGTGGGAGTTCTTCTTCCTTGTAGAAGTAAGTGAATTCTGCGATGAAGTCTGCTAGTACTTGGGCTTTGATTACTGCTCAAGGCCGATATTCGATGTCGAATTGGCCTAGTTCAATTGCCCATTGAATGAGTTGTCTTGTTGCATCTATCTTGTTCATCGTCTTTCTTATAGGTTGGTTTGTCATTACGACGATGGAGTGCGCTTGGAAGTAAGGATGGAGTTTCCTGGAAGCGACCAACAATGCGAAAGCTATCTTTTCCATCCTTGGGTAATTTGCTTCTGCTCCCTGGAATGCCTGGCTGGTATAGTATACTGGCTTCTGGACATTCTCTTCTTCTCTAATCAATGCCGAACTTACCGTGGTGTTAGACACTGCTAAGTAGAGATACATCTTTTCCCCCAACACTGAGGGACTTAGCAATGGTGGCTTCATCAAGTATTCTTTTAATTTTGCAAGGGCTTCTTCACACTCGTTAGTCCACTGAAAGGCCTTTTTCAAGACCTTGAAGAATGACATGCACTTGTCCATTACCCTAGAGATGAATCTGTTTAGTGCTGCGACCTTTCCTGTCAAGCTTTGAACCTCCTTTACTGTTTTTGGTGATCTGACCTCGATTATTGCCTTTACTTTGTCTGGGTTTGCCTCTATGCCTCATTAGGACACCATGAATCCTAAGAATTTTCCTAAAGCAACAACAAAAACACATTTTGTAGGGTTTAGTTTCATATTGAACTTATGTAGTGTGACGAACGAGGAGATGGTTTCATTTTGTAGGGCATAGCTTTGTAGCAGTACAACCCTTGGTTTGTGACGAACGAGGTCTTCTCTTGATCTTCTTTGTCCATAAGGATTTGGTTATATCCAGAAAATGTGTCCATGAAACTTAAGAGCTTGTGTTTAGCAGTTGAGTTTACCAATTGATCAATCCTTGGCAAGGGGAAGCTATCCTTTGGGCTGGCTTTGTTCAGGTCTGTGAAATCAATGTACATCCTCCATTTGCCATTGCTTTTTTTTACCATTACCATGTTTTCTAGCCAATCTAGGTAGAATACTTCCCTAATGAAACCAGCTTCTAGCAGCTTCTCTACTTCTTTAGTTACTGCTTTGTTACACTCTGGTGCAAATATTCTCTGCTTATGTTGTACAGGTTTGCATTCTAGGTTGATGTTGAGACGATGCTGTATGATCTTCCTATCAATTCTAGGCATATCCTCATGTTTCCAGGCGAAAACATCTTGGTTTTCCCTCAAGAAGGAAACCATCTTCTCTTTCTCTAAAGTTGGGAGTGTTGATCCTATCTTCAATACTTTTGTCAAATCTCTGGGGACGATCTCAACTTCCTGTGGTGTTTCTGACGATTTGGGGATGGGCTCTGGTTCATTGATTATTCATGTGTGTGGTTCTCCCCAGATTAAAGTTTCCACCTGGTCTTTCAAATGTCTACACTCATTGGTGCGATGCCTGTGATCCTGGTGGATCCTACAGTACTTGTTCTTATTTCTTCTTTCTGCTGGAGTACTAATTGGATTCGGCCATTGCAGGGAGGGATCATCCTTTTTCTACATTAGGACTTGATCAATTGGCATTTTTAGAGAAGTGAAGTTAGTGTACTTTGGCTTCCTATCTGAAAGTTCCTTCTTTTTCCCTGTGGTCTGCCCAACACTTCATGTCTCTTTCTTCTTATCGTGATTGCTGCTTGTTCCTTCGTCTCTATTCCTTTTTCCTTTCATTTCTTTTGCAAGCACCACATCTTTTGCATTCATGTACTTTTGAGCTCTTCGGAGCAATTCAGCGACTATTTTTTATGGGATTTTGGTTATTGAGAAGAAAAAATCTTCGGGTAGCAACCATACTTGGAATGTTGTTAGGATGACTTGATCTTCAGCTTCATCTACCTATAGTAGCTCCTTATTGAATCGGGTCACATACTGCCTAAGCGATTCTCTTTCTACCTGTTGAATGTTGAGAAGATGACTGGTTGGCTTCTTATGTCTTTGCCCCCAATGAAATGACGAACAAAACCCTTGCTGAGTTGTTCAAAATTTGCAATAGTTCCTAGGGGTATCTTGTTGAACCATACTCTGGCTGCTTCTTTCAGTGTCGTTGGGATGCAACAGCATCAATGTCTTGAATGATTCAATGTGATCCAAGGGATCCATGGAACCGTCGTATGATTCCAACTGTGGGAGACAGAATTTCGGTGGGAGGGGACTGTTCAGTACTTCAGTGGTGAATGGTGAGTCCGTCCTTCAAATCATCCCATCCAAATTCTCCCCGCCTTTGTCCTTCATGGCACTTTTTAACTCGTCCATCTCCTTCCTCATGTTGCGAAGCTCATTCTACACCTTGGAAGAATCTTTTCCTAAGGTCCTGTACCTTAATTTGCTACAACATCAGAGGTGCACGTATCTTAGTTACCCCAGATCTTATATCCGAGGTACTACATGTTCCGTGAGTAGCGCATCTTGACTACCCCAGTTGTGAGCGTCTTCGGACTGTGTCTAGAGATGAGCTTTTGTCTCACTTTGTGAGACACCTTCCACATGGGGTGGTAAGCTAAACATCCCATGCTCAGGCTTTGCCAAAAGCCTAAGATTCCTTAACATGGTGATGACATTTACTCTTAATCCCTTGTCTTACTATAACTCTATCACTGACCCACATGCTCGTTTTCTTTTGTCTATTCTTGAGGACCTCTCTATATATACTTCCCTTCTCACTTCATCACATCTATTTTAGATGTGTATTTGGATATGGAGACCCGTGATAAGCTTATCTTTCCTTTAGCTATCATACGGATCCTTCGCCATTTCTCCATCCCCATTCCTGACTCTCCTTACTTCACCACTATGGGTGCCATCAGCGCCGGTTCTATTCGGCGAAGCGAGGCCTAGCTTCGACCGAAGTGGCCACGGACAGAGATGACCGATCATGCCGCTCCTGCAACACCCTCTTCTTTGGCCCCTTCCACCTTTTCTCCTTCTTTTTCGGTAGCTGGTGTGACACTGGAGGCTATCATGGCGCTGTTTCAGCGGATGGAGGCTAACTTTGGTGATCAGCTTGACTATCTCACCGATGAGATGTGTTAGCTGGACACCCGAGTAGGTTGTATCGCCCGTTGATAGGCTTGCTTTGGTGGTTTATCTCCCTTTCCATCTCCTTCTCTAGAGGCTTCGGCTGATGAGGATGATGGTACTGGTGATGATGAGGATGAGGATGCTAGCTCTTCCGGCGATGACGAGATGATGACCTCTCGGTGACTTGCCCTTTGTCATTTGTGACAAGAAGGGGGAGTAGTTTTGGATAAGAGTAATTTTGTACTTAGGGGTAGAGTTAGTATAAGACCTTTTTTTAGGGGGAGTGTGTATACTTTTTGAGGGATGTAGTGAGGTTCTTATGTATTTTCTTTTCTTTCTTTTCAGTTACATTAGCCTTATGTATACTAGTTTTGTGACCCTTTTTTTTACATACATTGTACTTTATTTTTTAGATATATATGATGATGATGTATGTTTATTCATCTATCTCTACATGTAATGTTTCTTTTCCCTCTTTATACACACGTTTCTTTTTGTATGCAATCTCTATTTCTATTTCACACAAGATACCTTAATGAGTTTTGTTTAAGTATTTCAGAAAGACAAGTTGTGAAAGTCTACAATGCCATGAACTCTCTTCTTGCAAAGTTTTTCAAGAGTTTGTGTTAGGGTTAGATTTGTTTTGTAATTCAATAAGTGATTACGAGTTTAGTGATTTAAAACTTCTCTCATGATTTATTTGTTTTGTTGTGGTTATGTGAATAGAATTGGATTCTATTTAAAGTCTAGAACTTGTAGGGACTCCTAGTTGCATTAAGCCTATTGTTTTCAAATGGGTCTACAAGAAAATGAGATTTATAGATTTGAAGGTGCAAACCTTCAAAGTCAAGACTAGTGGCGAAAAGATTTATTTAGAAAGAAGTGGTTCGACTATGAATTTTTTTTTTTTTTTTACCAATAGTCAAGTTTGACTCTATCTAGATTATCTTATTCATTATATTTTATTTGGATGAAATATGGCAATGGATATCAAGAAAGCTTCTTTTAGTTGCGATCTTGAGGAAGACATCTATATGATGTAACTAGACTTGATCATAGCAAAGAATCAGTAGTGTTTAGTATGCAAGTTGCTTTTAGTCCATTTATGGACTAAAGCAAGCATCTAATTCATAAAATATCATCTTTGATCAAGCAATCAAATTGTTTGATTTTGATCAAGTATTTAAAGGCCTTGTGTGTGTAAAAGTTATATAGAACAATAAATTTCTTAATGTATGTTGATGACATTCTAATCATTTAGAATGATGTAGAGTTATTGTCATCAATGGATATTTTTTTGCTGTCTAGTCCAGTTTGATATAAAGTACTTGGGAAAGACTGGTCACATCCTAAGAATTAAACTTTTTTAAATTCATAAATTAGGATGTTGGGTCTATCTCAAACTGCTTAAATAGATTAGATTCTAGCCAAGTATAGCATGTAATACTTCAAAAAAAAAAAAGGATTCTTTCCTTTTAAGTTTGAATTTCCTTTATAAAGGACTATAGTCCTAATACATATAAAAGGAAGAGCATATTAAGACGGTTCCTTATTCCATATCAATAGGAAGTCTTTATGCTATGCTATATACTAGGCTAAATATCTATTTTGCGGTGGGTATGGTAAGCAAATATCAATTGAATCTAAGATCACTTAATTTAGTTGGAGTAAAGCATATATTCAAATATTTTAGGAGAATGAGGGATTATATGCTTGTCCATCAAAGTGAGGATTAGATGGTTACTGGTTGTACAAATACTGACTTATTGTTTGATTGTGATTCATGAAGTTGGACTTCAAGATATGTGTTCATCCTAGGTGATGAAGATACATATTAAGCGTAAGTATTGTCTCATTAGAGAAATATGAGTACGTGATTTATAGTAGTAGAAAAGATAATTTATGCAATAAATCTAGCTGAAACTTGTTTCCAAACCGTGCCTTAGAGTAACTATGAATTACTCTAAAAGGAAATAAGTGTCGGATATATGATAAATTTTCTTTGAGGGCAAGTGGGAGATTGTTGGGGTTATGCCTTAAAATCCAATTTATTGGCAAGTCATAAATAATTAAATTGTTTAATTATATGAGACTATTTAATGAACTAATGAGACATTGTTATAGTCCATGAGATGCATTGTATGTGATTTAGGTAGAGAAGATGTAAATCACAAGTTCCTTGTAAACTCAAAATGTAGTTCGTAGTTTCATCTGTGAAGACTATAACACATCAACTAAGATGATTTGTCTTGATCATGGAAGTGAAAACTTCTAGTTGATGTGTTGATGTGTCTCAAGAGTTAAGATATATTGAACTGGATCGCTGTGAAATTAATTATTCAATCAACAACTGTCACCTGAATAATTAATCTCACGACTTCTAATTTCATAGACTCTCAATCCTGAGAGGATAGTGAACCCGATCATGAAATGTAGGTTACTTTGATATATTATAAGTGAGATCTAATATTCACGGTCAAAACCTCAGTATGTTAGGTAACCACACGTAGTGTTGAGGAAACACATATTCTCAAGATAGAATCTATAATCTCTTTCAGTAGAGACATAAAATTGAAGGAAATATGCAAGTGCGCAGCGGAAAAATAACGAATCTATTTTATTCATAAAAGTTAACATGCACTATGTAAGCTTCAGAATTTGAGAACAAGAGAATGTACCTTGGAGCGGTGAATTTCAAAACCGAAGATCAAAATCACTTGGGAACACTTTCAATATTCACTCCAATTCCACTAACGCCCAAGATGTGTGGTCTCTCAATTAGTTCCAAAGGGAGAATGTCAAAGTGTCTAACACTTACATGCAACACTTCACAATAGTTCTTACAAAAATCTCTACAGAAAATTCTGTATGTTTCTCCTTCTGTGTGTAACCGATTATCTAATTGGGTTGGCCTTTTGGGCCTTTCCAATTAGGCTTAAGTGTGTGGCTTGGAGTGGGACCAAAAGGGACCAATAAGACACTAGCTCCAATGGGCCTTAGGCTTTTCTGTCAACTCTTGACAAGTTCAAAGTTACCATTAACTATATTTAATACTACTATATAAATATAGTTGCACTCTAGGCCTTATCTATAAATTATATCCCAAGACTTTATTGTACATGCAACTCCTTCATAAAATATTCGTAGTAACACAAAATCATGAATGTAGACTACTACTTTGTAAATTATTACATCTTATCCTTGAGTACCCGGTTTAATCCTTTAAGTTATTTATCATATATTTATGAAATCCAATTTCATAAATATATATTTTAGTAACTATTTAGTAAAGTAGTTAGGCCTAACATTCTGAATAACAAACCCATTAAACTTATCTCAAGGGAATATTTTGTATCTCCGTTAAGAGACTATGAATTCCATCTTGAGAATATATGTTCTATCAACACTAAATGTGGTTGCCCAACATACTGAGATTTTGACCATTAATCTAGATCTCACTCCTGATATATCAAAGCAACCTACACCTCATGATCAAGTCAATTATTCTCTCAGGATTAAGAGTTTATGCAAATATAAGTCGTGAGTTTATTATTCATATGACAGTCGTTGGAAGAACAATAAATCTCACACGGTCCAATTCAATATGTTTTAACTCTTAAGACATATCAATATACCAACTAGAAATCTCCATTTCCATGATCAAGACAAATCATCTTAGTTGATATGCTATAGTCTTCGCAGATGAAATGCCCAATTTTCATCACCGACACGAACTACATTTTAAGTTTACAAGGAACTTGTGATTTACATCTTCTGTGACTAAATCACATAAATCACATACAATGCATCTCATGGACTATATGATAATGTCTCAATATTTATGTTACCATTATTTTTAGATAATAATAATAAAGCAACTTTATTAAGTCATACATAATGTCATACATAATAAAATACATAACATCATACAATAGGATTTAAGGGCACTAATCCTAACAATCTCCCACTTGCCTTAAAGACTATTGTGCACAAAGTAACTCCCATCTCCTCCAAATGAGACTCGAAAGTCCTTTGGGGCAAGGCTTTGGTAAAGGGATTCGCTAGATTCTTTGCACCATCAATCTTTGCTACAACCACATCTCCACGAGCAACAATGTCTTGAATGATATGATACTTTCTCTCTATGTGCTTTCCTTTCTTGCGATTCCTTGGATCCTTGGATTGTGCAACCGCTCCACTATTGTTGCAGAACCATGTAATGGGAACTTGCTCAATTCTCACAACACCAAGATCAGAAAGGAATTTCTTGAGCCAAACAGCCTCTTTTATTGCTTCACAAGCAGCAACATACTCAGCGTCCATGGTGGAGTCAGCAATACAAGATTGCTTAACACTCCTCCAACTAATGGCTCCACCTCCCAAGGTGAAAACACATCCCGACGTGAATTTTCTGAAATCTAGATCTGACTGAAAATCCGAATTTGTATAGCCAATGGGAATCAAATCCTCATAACGGTAAACAAGCATATAATCCCTCATTCTCCTTAGATACTTGAGAATATGCTTTACAGCTTGCTAATGTTTAGGTCCTAGATTTGATTGATATCGACTGACCATGCCAACTGAATAACAAATATCCGGTCTAGTACAAAGCATGGCATACATAAGACTTCCCACAGCAGAAGCATAGGGAACTTGTTTCATCATGTGTTCTTCCTCTTGAGTCTTAGGCCTTTGGTCATCAGACAGAGGAACTCCATGTCTAAAAGGAAGTAATCCTTTCTTGGAGTTTTACACGCTAAACCATTCTAGAACCTTTTCTATATATCCAGCTTGTGACAAACCTAACATCCTATTCTTTCGATCTTCCCAAAGCTTGATTCCTAGAATATAGTTAGCTTCGCCCAAGTCCTTCATATCAAATTGGCTTGACAACCAAACTTTAACCGATGACATTACCCCTACATCATTTCCAATGAGTAGAATGTCATCTACATAAAGCACTAGAAACATTATTACTTTGTCTTGATGTCTTTTGTATACACATGGTTCATCAAGATTTTGTTCAAAACTAAATGATTTGATTGCTTGATCAAATCTGATGTCCATGACCTAGATGCTTGCTTAAGTCCATAAATGGACCTTTTCAACTTACATACCATATGCTTTTGGTTCTTTGCTATGAAACCTTCCGGTTGCAACATGTAGATTTCTTCTTCAAGATTACCATTAAGAAATGCAATCTTGACATCCATTTGCCAAATCTCATAATCATAATGAGCAGCAATGAATAAGAGAATTCTGATAGATTTAAGTATGGCTACTGACGAAAAGGTTTCATCATAGTCAGTGCCTTCTTTTTGTGTATACCCTTTCGCCACTAGTCTTGCTTTAAAGGTTTCAACCTTCTCATCTATCCCTCTCTTCCTCTTGTAAACCCATTTGCAACCAACGGGTTTAATGCCATTAGGCGCCTCTACAAGATCCTAAACTTGATTGGAATACATCGAATCTAATTCAGATTTCATAGCTTGGACCCAATGATGTGCATCTATATCATTTATTGCTTCATCATAAGTGTAGGGATGCAATTCAGCCTCTTCTGAGATAGCTTCATAAGTTTCTCCCAAACCTATGAATCTCACAAGAGGCCGAACAATTCTCCCACTACGACGAGGCACCTGTGTACTAGACATCTCATGAATAGTATCTTGTGGTGTATCCAATACATCCACATCATCCCTAGTTTCATCCATTGGTTGTTTAACTATAGGTTCATCTATTTCACCAAAAACAACTTTACTCCTAGGATTAAAATTATTCAATAATCATCTTCCAAAAATTTGGCATGAGTGCTAACAAACACTTTGTTATCCTTATGATTATAGAATAAATAACCCTTGGTTTCCTTTTAATACCCTAAAAACAAGCACACTTCCGTTTTAGATTCCAACTTATCAGACTTCCCTTTCAACACATGTGCTGGACATCCCCAAATATGGAGATACTTTATACTAGGCTTGCGCCCACTCCATAATTCCTTGGGTGTGTTAGGAACAGATTTTTATGGAACTAAATTCAAAATATGCATGGCCGTTTTTAGTGCATATCCCCAAAAGGAAATTGGTAAAGTTGAATAAGTCATCATGGACCTAACCATTTCCAAAAGAGTCCTATTCCTTTTTTCCGCTACACCATTTTGTTGAGGAGTTCCAAGTGCAGTCAATTGAGATACAATCCCATTTTGAATTAGGTAATCCTTGAAATCCCCAAGACGGTATTCGCCACCTCGATCAGATCGAATGGCCTTTATGCGTTTGCCTAATTGATTCTCAACTTTAGCCCTAAACTCTTTGAACTTTTCAAAGGCTTCGAACTTCCGTCTCATTAGGTACACATAACCATATCTTGAGTAATCATCCGTGAAAGTGATGAAATACTCATAACCTCTTTTTGCTTGGGTTGACATAGGACCACATACATCTGTATGAACTAATTCAAGCATCTCTTGGGCTCTTCTACTTTTTGCATTAAAAGGTCGTTTCATCATTTTACCTTCCAAACAAGATTCACAAACTGATAAATTCATCAAAGTCCATAGGCTGTAAAAGTCCATCTTTGATTAGTCTTTGAATCCTATTTGAATTAATATAACCCAAATGCAAGTGCCAAAGATATGCATCACTAGTAGAAGGAAACTTTCTCTTTAATGATTTTATATGAGAGCTACTATCTAATTTAGAATTGTATAATTCATGCTTGTCAGGAGTTAAAATATAAAGACCATTTACAATATTGCTAGAACAGATAAACATTTTATCTTTCTTCATTACTGTTAAGGACATATTTTATGTAGTTGGATAATCCTTTGACAAAACGCACTTTACCTGTATTTGGATTGATCTAGGATGTGTTTAATACTTTAAAGAACATGTTGGTCAAGTCTAGCATTAAAACCATGAAGATTGGACCAAGAAACAAGTGAAGAAAATATGTTTACTAAAGCTAGATACCTGCGGATAGCTGTTGGACACCTGGTGGACAGCTGCTTGACAGCTGCTCGACAGATGCTATCTATCGAGGTTTAATGAGGCTCGACAGATGCTATCTAATTTTTGGACCAAGCTTTTGTATTTGTGTAGGGTTTCTTTTCTCACAACCCTAGACATATATAAGGCATATTTTAGAGGCCGTCACGTAAGAGAATACAAGGAGAACATATGCAAAAGATGACCGAAATCTTATTCTCTAAAAAAGAAGCTACTGCATCTTTGCGCCTTAGGGTTTTGTAACCAAGTGCTTCTTGATCGTCATTGTTGATGAAGTGAAGAACTTTGCAACCAACATCTTCTTCTCTAGTTGGTGATTGAAGTCGCGTACTGGGATCCACGCAATTGGTTAGTCACGTATTGGGATTCGTGCATCAAAGGGTGGCGTTCATATATTGAAGAGTTCAGAGGTTCTGAAGTAGTAGAAGGTTTCTGCTATGAGTTCATCTACGAGGATTGTAGAGTCTAGGGACAAATGTTTTGTACTAGATCTGAAACTTCTCTTGACTATAGTGAATTGCTTTTTGGGAAGGTTTCCCCCCAGGTTTTTTACTGTGAAACTGGTTGGTTTCATTGGTTTTCCTAGGTCATCATATCTTGTCTTATTTATTTTTCCGCTGCACTTAGTTTTGACATGATATTGATGTTTATTTGTTTTAACAAGTTTTATGCATAATAAATCTAATTAACAACTTAGGTTTAAAACTTGTTAATTCTATCAACCGGGGTCTAAATTTCCTAACAAGTGTTATCAAAACGGGTACACTCTGATTGGATTAATTTCTTAAGTGTGATCCTTGACCCCTGCTGTCATGGAAACTTTTAGAGAGTTATTAAAATTTTTGAGCTTTTTAACTCAATTTGAGGAGAACTTTAATTCTTCTATGTCCTTTAATAGTCATACTAGGACACGTGCCTTTTCATCTTCACGACCAAAGACTCGTGCTGTGTGGGTGAGAAAGGAGCCTAAGACTTAATTGTCTTTTCTATGTGTCACCTGCTTTAATTATTTCTATCTAAAGTAGGACTCTCTTTGCTTGATTTCTTTTCTGCTTTTGGAATCATGCTTTTATGCATTTGCATTCTTCTATCATGCCTTCATGCATTTGCATCTTTCTCTCATGCTTTCATGATTGTTTATCTATTTTTGTTTGATTGTTTAGTTTGTAGTTTGTTTTTTTTTCAAAATAAAAATAAACTGAGAAAAATCAGAAAAATACAAAAACAGTGTGTGTTTGTGTACATCGGTTCTTGTGAACCATAAAATGGCCTTTGAAACAGAGTTTTCTAAATTTTATATCTCTTGTAGCTTAGATGAGCATCTCTATGCATAACTAAGTGAGCTTTGTAGCTCTTTGTTTGTGATGAGTAAGGTTAAGTGATCTCTTGAACTTAACGCTCGTATCACTCTTTTTGACGGGTTGAACTAGAAAATCCTAAGAGAAAGGCATAAATAACCATCTCACCACTGTTACTCGCCAATCATGATATGACATTTGTATGCTTCGGCATAGCAAAAGTGCAATGTCAATGACATCTGTATGCTTCGGCATAGCAAAAGTGCAATGTCAAAAGCTTAACATAACTGGGTATTTCTTCTCTCTCTTTTATATACCCATACGTGGTTTGCTTAATAAAAAGAAAATATGCAAAGAAAATAAAAGCAAAAAGATAAAAAAATGCTTTAAATATGATTGCAAGCGTGTCTTCTAGGAGATGTGGGAGTTATAGGATGTACCTTAAAGGTGATAGTCTCCATCAAACAGTTTGATTGTGTGTAAGTTTAAGTAATTTTCTCATATCTCAAATCATCATAACATAGAGACACTTATACAATCTTACGATGTTTTCACATACAACACGCAATATTCTTTGCTACTCTTGATACATGTGCAGGTACAATGTGATTTGGCCATCACAAGGTTTACATGCGTTGATGTATGCTCACTAAACTGTCTTAACTTGTTTTTGAAATATAAAATTGGTTACACTTGTTTAGTGTGTGTGTGTGTGTGTGTGTGTGTGTTTTTGGGATCTCATATGCTTAACTCTTTGTTGGTTGAGAGATGTTTTGAGAGGTTAAAATGTTGGTTGGGTCATTGGTTGAGTTGCATGTTTGATTGCATTCATATCTATGTTTTTTCTCTTCTTGAAAAACTGTTTTTAAGCCATCTCGACACCTCCTCGATACCTGGCTTATCTGTCGAGTTCTTTTGTTGCCTCTTATCGCAATCTCGACACCTCTTAATTGCTAGGTGGATCGATCGAGAAAGTTTCTATCTCCTCATTTTTCACATGTTTTGCATGTTTCTTTCATCTTGTCATCCATAACATCTTGTTTTATTACATTCATGCATTTTTATGGATTCTTTCCCTTGATTATTTTTGATCATCTTTATTTTTCTCGAGTGAAGTTTTATAGCTTCTTGTACCCATTGTCAATCGTAATAAAAAGGGGGAGAAATTGGAGAATTTGTGGTTCCTTTATTTAAGATTCTACAAGTTAGGGGGAGAAATACATTCCTTTGTAAGGGAGAGATGTGTTTCATTTTGTTAGGGGGAGTGTTTACCTCCTTGTTGTTGTAGGAGCTACTTTTAGCTTCTTGTTCTTGTACCTTAGGTCTTGTGATCATGTTTACATACATTGTGCTTATCTTTGATATATATGTGATGATGAATGTTTTCTTCACCTATCTTTACATGTGTTGTTTTTCCTTCTTTATTTTATATGCAATCTACTATTTCTGCTTCACACAAAGATACTTTGATGTGTTTTGTTTAAAGTGTTTCAGAAATACAGGTTGTCAAAGTCTTCCATGCCATAAACTCTCTTCTTACAAAGTTTTTCAAGAGTTTATGTTAGGATAGATTTTATTGTATTTAACAAGTGAGTATGAGTTAAGTGATTTATAACTTCTCTCATATGTTCATTTGTTTGTTGTGGTTTTGTCACGGATTGCCAAAGGGGGAGATTGTTAAGGACATATTTTATGTAGTTGGCTAATCCTTTGACAAAACTCACTTTACTTGTATTTGGATTGATCTAAGATGTGTTTAATACTTCAAAGAACATGTTGTTCAAGTCTAGTATTAAAACCATGAAGATTGGACCAAGAAACAAGTGAAGAAAATGTGTTTACTAAAGTTGGACACCTGCTGGACACCTGCGGATAGCTGTTGGACACCTAGTGGACAGCTGCTCGACAGATGCTATCTATCGAGGTTTAATGAGACTCGACAAATGCTATCTATCGAGGCTATCTATCGAGGTTTAATGAGGCTTGACAGATGCTATCTGATTTTTGGGCCAGGCTTTTGTATTTGTGTAGGGTTTCTTTTCTCACAACCCAAGACATATATAAGGCATATTTTAGAGGTTGTCACATAAGAGAATACAAAGAGAACATATGCAAAAGGTGACCGAAGTCTTATTCTTTCAAAAAGAAGCTACTGCGTCTTTGCGCCTTAGGGTTTTGTAACCAAGTGCTTCTTGATCGTCATTGTTGATGAAGTGAAGAACTTTGCAACCAACATCTTCTTCTCTAGTTGGTGATTGAAGTCGCGTACTGGGATCCGCACAATTGGTTAGTCACGTATTGGGATTCGTGCATCAAAGGGTGGCGTTCATATATTAAAGAATTCAAAGGTTCTGAAGCAGTAGAAGGTTTCTGCTGTGAGTTCATCTACGGGGATTGTAGAGTCTAGGGACAAAGGTTTTGTACTAGATCTGAAACTTCTCTTTACTATAGTGAATTGCTTTTCGGGAAGATTTTCCCCCAGGTTTTTTACTGTGAAACTGGTTGGTTTCATTGGTTTTCCTGGATCATCATATCTTGTCTTATTTATTTTTTCGCTGCACTTAGTTTTGACATGATATTGATGTTTATTTGTTTTAACAAGTTTTATGCACAATAAATCTAATTAACAACTTGGGTTTAAAACTTGTTAATTCTATCAACCGGGGCCTAAATTTTCCAACAATTTCAACATTGTCTTTCAGGATAATACAATACCCATGTTTACCTAAATAAGTTGCAGAAATTAAATTCCTATGAATATTAGGTACATACAGACAGTCTTCCAATATTAAAACCCTAGAACTGAAAGACAAATTAAGCACTCCAACAGATACAACTGGAACTCTACTCCCATCCGCTGAGGTAAGAAACAATTCTCCTTCATTCAGCTTTCTGGTCTCCTGGAACCCCTGCGAAGAATTGCAGATATGATTAGTACAACTTGAATCCACACACTAAGAATCCGTGGGATTTTGTACCAAACATATTTCAAGAAGAAAAGAACTTTTCATACCTTGTTCTTGGCAGCTTTAAAACTTGGACAATTCCTCTTCTAATGTCCTCTCTCACCACAATAGAAACACTTTCCTTTGAGCTTCTTTCCTTTATCGGCAATCCCTAAGGCAATTTGTTTTCCCCCTTGCTTAGTGAAGTCCTTCTTCTTCTTCTTCTTACCCTTGCCTTTTGACTTAGGTTGAGAAGTAGAAGCTTCACCCACATTGGCTTCTACACTAGAAGTACCAAGGATGCCTTCCGCCGCCACTAACTCATTCATTAATTCAGACTAAGAATAAATCTTTTTGTTCATATTGTAATTGAGTCTGAATTCTTTGAATGATTCCGGTAATGACTGGAGTATCATATCCACATGGGATTCTCCATCAATGTCGGCACCTAAAACCTCTAAAGTATTTAGATTAGAGATCATTATAAGACAATGCTCTCTCACTGAACTACCTTCAGCCATTTTTGTATTATAAATTTGCCTCATGGTTTCTTGCCTTGCTGAACGGTCTTGCTCACCAAACATCTCCTTCAGACTATGCATAATGTTCGAACCTAGTTCTACATCCTGCATTTGATGCTGTAGAACATTTGAGATAGATGCTAGGATATAGCACTTGACCATTTCATTAGATTTCTGCCAACGATCATATCGTTTTTTTTCCACAGAAGGAGCATATGAAGGAAAGCTAGGACATGGTTGAGTAAGCACATACTTATGCTCTTCAGCAGTTAAAACAATATCCAAATTTCTTTTCTAGTCAACATAGTTGGATCCAGTCAGTTTGTTTTGATTAAGAATAGAAACAAGTGGACTAAATGATGCAAGTTCAAATCTAAAAAATAAACATGAATACAATAAGTAAACTGGACATTATCAATTTAGCATATAAGCATATAATATGGAACCTTAATAAAACCATAAAATAATATATGCAACGACAACCCAATCCATGTCTATAATTCCTTGGTAGCAAGTTTATTATAAACTTATTAATTGGTTGAGAACTATTCTCATTATTAGTGCTATCATGATAACTCTTATCAAACACTAGCAATATGTTGTATTACCTTTAGCCTCTAAGTAATAATGACATAGCTCCTTTAGGAGGTTAACATTACACTTAGTCTAGTGTACACCATTATCTAGAATCATGTGTAGGCACATTTCATCTCCCTTTATAGTGTTTAAACTTGTAGTACCATGAAACCAAAACACCATCCTTTGGGATCGCGAGGCATATACTCCAAGACGAGGTGCTTGTCCACACTACTTTAAACAGGTAAGTTCAATCTCGTAGTACTATGAAATAAACACCCTCCTTTGGGATTGCGAGGCATATACGCCAAGACGAGGTACTTATCCCACACTTCTATGAACCGATAATGGAGGCCGTGAGATCCAACCCTTGTATCTCTCTCCCACTAGATGTTTTAAAATAAAGGTTTTTAAATTTAAAACATGCATAAACAAATTACACATTGCCTTGCTCTTTATATATGTAAAAACACTTAGAAAAATTCTAAATCCACAGTCCTCGATCAATCCTCGACAGATTCTGGCTCGATCGAGAATAAGTTCTACGAAGCTCGATTGATTCTCGACAGATCCTCGATCAATCGAGAGATCTTCTGTTAGCTTGATAGATTCTCGACAGATCTTCGATCGATCGAGCGTTGCGAATTTTGAATTTTCCAGAATTTTTCTAAGACAATTTTTTCTACGTTTTCATGTACAAAACAACCAGCATACGATCATAATGAACAGAAATTGATATCAAAACTGAATTACATTGATGCTATAGCCTTAAAGTTCAGTTTAACATACTTAAACTAAAAATTAAACAACATCATCACATCAAAATCAGTTTTTATCAAACAATAATTTCAAGAACTATGCAGAAAACAAATTTCTAACAACATGAAACTATTTTCTATAATTCCAAAACTATAAACATGTTGAACAGATACGAAATGAAGACCGCTCTGATACCATTTGAAGGAAATATGCAAGTGCGCAGCGGAAAAATAACGGATCTACTTCATTCATAAGAGTTAACATGCACTATGTAAGCTTCAGAATTTGAGAACAAGAGAGTGTACCTTGGAGCGGTGAATTTCAAAACGGAAGATCAAAATCACTTGGGAACACTTTCAATCTTCACTCCAATTCCACTAACGCCCAAGATGTGTGGTCTCTCAATTAGTTCCAAAGGGAGAATGTCAAAGTGTTTAACACTTACATGCAACACTTCACAATAGTTTTTACAAAAATCTCTACAGAAAATTCTGTATGTTTCTCCTTTTGTGTGTAACCGATTATCTAATTGGGCTGGCCTTTTGGGCCTTTCCAATTGGGCTTAAGTGTGTGGCTTGGAGTGGGACCAAAAGGGACCAATAAGACACTAGCTCCAATGGGCCTTGGACTTTTCTATCAACTCTTTACAAGTTCAAAGTTACCATTAACTATATTTAATACCACTATATAAATATAGTTGTACTCTAGGCCTTATCTATAAATTATATCCCAAGACTTTATTGTACATGCAACTCCTTCATAAAATATCCGTAGTAACACAAAGTCATGAATGTAGACTGTCACTTTGTAAATTACTACATTTTATCCTTGAGTATCCGGTTTAATCCTTTAAGTTATTCATCATATATTTATGAAATCCAATTTCATAAATATATACTCTAGTAACTATTTACTAAAGTAGTTAGGCCTAACATTCTGAATAACAGACTCATTAAACTTATCTCAAGGGAATATTTTGTATCTCCGTTAAGAGACTATGAATTCCATCTTAAGAATATATGTTCTATCAACACTAAATGTGGTTGCCCAATATACTGAGATTTTAACCGTTAATCTAGATCTCACTCCTGATATATCAAAGCAACCTACACCTCATGATCAAGTCTATTATTTTCTCAAGATTAAGAGTTTATGCAAATATAAGTCGTGAGTTTATTATTCATATGACAGTCGTTGGAAGAACAATAAATCTCACACGGTCCAGTTCAATATGTTTTAACTCTTAAAACATATCAACATACCAACTAGAAATTTTCATTTCCATGATCAAGACAAATCATCTTAGTTGATATGTTAAGTCTTCTCAGATGAAATGCCCAATTTTCATCACCGACACAAACTACATTTTGAGTTTACAAGGAACTTGTGATTTACATCTTCTGTGACTAAATCACATAAATCACACACAATGCATCTCATGGACTATATGATAATGTCCCAATATTCATGTTACCATTATTTTTAGATAATAATAATAATAGAACAACTTTATTAAACACAACATTAAGTCATATATAATAAAATACATAACATCATACAATAGGATTTAAGGGCACTAATCCTAACAGAAATATCCCCTCGAGATAAGTTTAATAAGAACTGGTTATTCAGGGCCCCCACTTTAGTAAGGAGTTACTAAAGCTTATATTTATTAAAATTGAATTTCAATAAATGTGAATAACTAAAAGATAAAACCGGGTACCCAATGATAAAATAGTTGTTTACAAAGTGACAGTTTATTATGACTTTGTTCACTATGGATATTTCATGGAGGGATCAAATGATATTATTAGAGTCTTGAGACATAATTTATTAATAAGGCCTAGAGTGCAATTATATTTATATAGTGATATTAAATATAATTAATGGTAACTTTGGACTTGTCAAGAGTTGACAGAAAAGCCCAAGGCCCATTAGAGCTAGGGTCTTATTTGTTCCCTTTGGTCCCATCTCAAGCCGCAAACTAAAGCCCAATTAGGTAGGCCCAAAAGGCTAACCAAATTAGATAATCAGATTTTATTTAATAAGAGTTATTAAATAAAGTAACTACCAAGGTAGTTTGAATGTACGTATGATGAAAAGAAAGAAAATAGTTTTTCTCTACAAGGAGAAGAAAAAAGGATTTTTCTTTGAGAATCAACGTACAAAAAGACTGATTAAGAAACCACACTTCTTGGGCACTATGTGGAATTGAGATAAAGATTAAATGTATTCTCAAGTCTTGGTTTTGAATTTCACTACATCAAGGTACGCTTTCTATTCTTTGTTCTAGAATTCAAGGTTACATGTTATCTCTCATGAATGAAGTATATTCGTGTTTGTTGCTTCCGCTGTGTGTTTTGTATGAGATGCAAAACCAGATTTTCCAACAGGTTCAACTATAGGTTGGTATTAGGTACTGAGATTCATTTTACTTGTAACCACTTATTATTGATAATAGTGGATTCTCGGGAGTGGTGACCTTAAATTCACCCGGGTGGGGTTTTGCCTTTGTGGGTTTTCCCATTCGTAAACAAATCACCTGTGTCAAATTTAATTTTTGCTACATTTAGTTTAGTTGGTGATTTGTTTATGCTACCACGCTATTGCATATTAAATTGACTTAATTAATTAATTAATTAATTTGCCAAAGGGGTTAATCCATTTTTTCCTTATCAGTTTCAAGTCATAACACTCGTCTGTGTCATGCTCGTGGTCTTAGTGGAAACGACAGTACTTGTTTTTGTTCCGTTTGCTAGGATCTTCTTTCATCTTCTTTGGATGGGTTATCCTTGATTTGTATCAACACTTGGTCAAGTGGAGCATTCAAGGGAGTGTAGTTGGAATATTGTCTTAAGGACAATCCTACCCTCTTGCCATCTCGATCTCTTTTTTCTCCCATCTTGGCCTTCTTTGGAGGAGGACCTTACTCTGGATGGTGTACATAACCAGCTTCCACTCGTTCAACATTCTTCTCTTTATTGGCAATAATTGCATCCTCAGGATTCATGAAATTTTGGGTTGATTGTATTAGCTCGGCCATCGTTTGTGGCTCTTGGTCATATAACTTATGGATGAACAAATCCGAAGTAACAACATTGTAGAAGGCTGTTAAGAGAATTTTGACGTCTATCTCGTATACCAATAGGGCTTCTTTGTTAAAACGACCGATGAAAGTTCGAAGCCTCTCGTTTTCTCCTTGCTCTATGTTCAGTAAGTTGGACGAGTAACGCTTATGCCTTTGCCCACCAATGAAGTTGTTGACAAACAATTTACTTAACTCCTGGAATGAAGTTATGGTGTTTGGTGGTAGCTTACCAAACTGCACCCTAGCTGGGCCTTTCAACATGGTAGGGAAGGCTCTATACATGATTTCATCTGGACCGCCTTGGAGATACATAGTCATCTTGAATGTGGCAATGTGATCACAAGGATCTCACTTTCCATCATATAAGTCCAAGGTAGGAATTTTGAACTTGGAGGGTAGAGGATGACTCGTGATGGAAGCAATGAAGGGAGAGTCAGTTCTATGGATAAGATCATCCACATGGTTCGCTTTTCTCATGGAGTCCTTCATCTCTTCCATGGCTTTCTTCATCTAGCCCATTTCTCTCTCCAAGTGGGCACCCTCCAAGTGACAATACCTCTGGATTGATCTCTTGCATCAACACCGTTCTCCGCTCCTCCATTCTCTGAATTTTTTCCGTGTTCCTTGGCGCGTCACTGTTGACGTTGTCTATTGACTTCTCTAGTTAGCTTCTGGTTTTGTTACATCAAGTCTGCCATTTCAGCTATCATGAACTGCAGCTGTTGCTGGATGGACAGTAGTGGTGGTGTTGGTGCACAATTTGGATGACTAAAGGCATTTCCACTCTCCTGGTGTTCTGGACTTATGGCCATTGACCTAGTTCGAACCACACAACCTTTTTGTCTTGGAAGGCGGTCAACACTTAGAAACTTTGCCTACCTTTTCCTCAAATGGCGCCAACTGACGATGCACGAGAATCAGTAGGCTGAATGCTCTGGGCTATGATGACAGTTTGATGATCTGAAGAGAAAGAAAGAATATCAAGGGTGACCAGGGTGAACTGACCAAGGACCCTCCGACGGTTAAGTTGGTTTTCTCTCTAGAACACAAGGATAATGAATCAGTGAATAGTAGAACGTACCTTGGGCTGATGGGGTTAGATCCTTTTTATAGAGAGTTCTTAGTGGGTCTACTTGTTTGAATCCACTATCATCATGGGAGATGTATGTAGTTAATGGAGAAAATGGAGAGGATTTCAGGGAATCCTCCTAAAATGATTGATCGTGGTCTGATTGCTTGGTATTTGTAGAAAAATCCTTCAAAATTTGTTAAGTGCTATTTGCTCGTCCATGCTCCCGTATGACATGGATGACTGGACTGCTTTGGATGATCAAGATACTCATGGATGGATCCTATTCATATCCGTGATGCTTTTGTTGGGCTCCCTTTCTTGTGAATTGTTCTGGAAGTGCATTGGTCATGGACGATTACCATGGAAAAATTGAACTTAATTTAGACCACCATCACATGTAATGAGAAAGATACATCAAAACCTCACTACATCACTTAAAGAGCTCTCCCTCTAACTAGTCTATCTCTATGTTAGCTCTCCTCCTAACGACATGACTACTCTTATATACAAAACTATTCCCCCTTTTTGTCACGAGTGACAAAGGGTGAATCACTAAGAGGCAGCCATCTTATCATCAGTCACAAAGCTAGAAGCATCATTATCATCATCATCATCTGCACAATTCGATGAAGACTCCTCAATAGGCTCGGGTGTGGGAGGGGGAGCAAAACCACCAAGGCGAGATTGGTAGTGAGTGATGCAAACAATCTTGGTGTTCATTCGACACATCTCATTAGAAATATGGTCAAGATGACTACCACAATCAGCATACATGAGATGAAATTGATCCATGATGGTAGTGAGAGAGACCTTTGCTCCAAAAGAAGAAGAAGAAGAAGCAAATGAGGAAGATGGTCGAGAAGTAGGGACAATATCAGTCGAAGTAGACTCCACATGAGGCGCTTGGTAGCTAGTTGTGCATCACTCCTCTGAATAGATTCCTTATTGATGGCATCCACAGCATAGAAAGGAGTACTGAAAGGAATGGTGACGTGCACGTGTGAGAGGATGTGTGTGATAGCTGAAGGAAAGATGAGCTTATCACGTGTAGCAGTGTCTCGATAGATATCTATCATATGTGAAGGAAAATCTATAGAAAGATCTTCTAGGAGAGAGAGAAGAAAACAAGCATATGGCTCAATGATAATATTATAGTGTGACTGTGGTGTGAGAACAAAGGTCATCACCATATTTAGGATTCTTGAACCCTTAGCAAACTCGGTTGTGGAGAAATTTAGAGTTTCTCCCCATACCACGACTTTCTCACAAAATAAAGAGGCCATCTCATCTCAAGAGACAGAATGGAGACGAAAGTAACAAGAGTAGTCCAGATGATCAAACCTAGGAACATGTAGTATCTCAAAAATGAACTCTGAGGTGACTACCACACATGTATTTCGGAATACCATAGTAAACCTAGGCACAGAGGTATCGATGGCATGCATGTTGGAGTAGAACTTCTGAATAAACACACCAAGACACCTCTTGGGTATCTCACATAGAGAAACTCAACCTCAAGAACTAAATGCATCGGGTAGTGGAGTGTCTGGAAAATCTAGCGTTTTGAATGAATCACCTAGTCAGAGAAGTTCTCATAGAAGTCCGCATTGGCCTTCTCATCACAAAACCTCACGGAATCAGGAAGAGAGGGAGAAGAAGAAGAAGAAGAACCACGATGTGAGATCGGGTTCTTAGAAGGAACAAACTTTTTGGGAAACTATACATAGAAAGAGGAAAAGAAAAAGAAGAACCACATCAGAAGATAAGGCACAGGAAAGAAGAAAAGGTAGAGGTGCAATGCATGACAAAGCATGAGCATGTTACATGCAAAAATAAATTGTATCATAGGCAAAAGCTAAATCCAAACTACATCACTTACATTGTTTAATCAAGCACACAACTTAGAATGCATGAAAACATGATTATAATGCTAGAGAATGCAATGCATGAGTATGTGAGAACAAAACAACAACACCCAACCCAAAAATTTCACAAATAACTCAAAAACCCCAAAAATTCCCAAAATCTTGAAAACCTAGGTCTAAATGCATGAAGAAAGAGAAAAGGGAAGAGATTTAGAACACTTACCAAGGAATTGAGGCTTGGTTTAGGCTAAAATCTTGAGTGGAAGAAAGTTTTTGGAAAAGACATGGTTTGGATCGAGAGAGAAGAGAGAGAGATTGAGATATTTTGAGTTTGAGCAAAACCGGGTCTGACCTCAGATATATATATATATATATATATAGAAAAACGCAGCTCGATAGATCAAGAAGGTATCGAACAAGTATTGAGAACAAAATCTTGATAGATTGAGAGGTATCGAGGAGGTATTGATGGCAAAAAGATATTGATAGATCAAGAAAGTATTGAGCATCTATCGAGCAGAAAGAGATTCCAAAGAATTGACTCGATGGATTGAGCTATCTATCAAAGAGGTATTGAGCATCTATCGAGAAGCCTGAAACAAGTTTTTTTAAGGAGGAAAAACAACATAAGATGAATGCAATCAAGATAAACACCAAAACAAGCAATCAAGAAGCATGTTAAGCACTCAAACACCTAATCAACTCTAGATGCAAAGCATTCCTAAATCAAAACACACTAAACAAGTCTAACCAATTTTATTTTCAAAAAAAAATTTAAACAGTTTAGAAAGCGTATACTACCACATGTATTCCTTGTGATGGCGAAATCACATTGTACTTGTACAATAGTATCAAGAGTAGCGAAGAGTATGCGTGTTGTGTGTGAAACTTTTTCAAGAGACCATAAGTAAATCATTATATGAGAAGTAATGATATAAGAGGATCAATTACAATTACACACAATCATAACCGTTTGATGGGGACCATCACCTTTGAGAGGAAACACACTTACAAACCATAAATCAAAGCATTTTGATTCTTTTTGCTTTTCATGTTTTTTGCGTATTTTTTCTTTGAAACATAAAGTGGCATAACATGCATGAATATATAAGAGAGAAAAGAAATACTCAATTATGTAAGCTAAACATCTTGTTTTTGATGTGCAAGTGCTACACCTTACCGATAATGACTTTTATGAATTGCACATAGATGTTTTATGATTGACGAGTTTTAGTGGTGAAATGGTTATTTATGCATTTCTCTTAGAATTTCTTAGTCCTTCCCATCAAAAAGAGTGATTTAAGATATGAAGATAAAAGATCAACAAAATCATACAAATCACATAAAAGAGCCATACGGCTCACATTGCTTAGTTGTGCATGAAGATGCTGATCTAACCTACAAGTGATACAAAGTTGAGAAACTTTGTTTTAAAGGCCATCCAAGGTACACAAGTACCAGTATACACAAACACACACTGTTTTTGTATTTTTCAAAATTTCCTTTTAAAAAAAAAAAAAGAAACATAAAAAAAAGCATTAAAACAAACAAAAAAACAAAGCATAAAAATCTAGACTAACTCAAACCACAACAACCAACCATGCATGAGATCAAGAAAGTGAAGGAATCACTCAGAATCTTTTTCCTTCCAGATGGGAGACCTGGATGGAGAACCTTTCTTTTCATAAACCTTTGATTAGATGGATAAGAAGGAGAGTTGAATCCATTGAAAATTGAGAGTAACATGACTTCCTTAAGAAGTTCTCCAAGAGGGGTTAAAAAAAGTTGGAGCTGATTTTGGCTCTCAAAGATGACACACTATTGCTTGGTTGAGTGACTAACCACTTATGGCAATTTAGACAAGTCTGCCAGGATGCTCCACAGTAATGGCAGAAATGAGGCTTCTTTGGTTGAGACTTCTTGTTGGTAGAGGGATGATTATTATGCTTAGTCTCTTTCCTAACAACTTTAAGGGGGGTACCTAGAATAGATTTTCCTTTATCATCTTTATCCTCACTCACATTTTCAATTTTAGGTTCAGTTACCTCACAGTTGTCATTATTAGCAGGGGGACAAAAATGACTATTTAAAGCATTAGAAGAGGTACTGCAAGAAGAGAGAGAATGATCATACCCGAGACCTGTTTTGTAAAATGTAGACTTTTAGAAATTAAGCATTTCATCCAACTTGGCACTTAAGGTTCTTTCTGTTGATGACCATTTTTGACAAAGAGCCCAATAGCAAAAGAAGCCCAACAATAGAAAATGTAAGAAGGAAATGAGGAGCAAAATGGTAAAGAAATAAGGAAACAAGCCCAGTAGGTTGAAGCAATAGGAATGATGGCCAGCAGGCCCACAAAAACAAAAAGAGGTAAAGAAAGAGTAAATGGGCCGAGGAAACCCAAGGGATAAAGTAGTAAACCTATGGGAGTAATGAGAGATAAAGAAGAAGTAAATGGGCCGGAGAAGCCTAAGGCATGAATTAGTAACCTTAATGGGTGGGCTTAAAGGCCAATAAGCTCAAGAGGGTAATAAAAGGTAAAGATGTAGTATATGGTTTGAGAAAGCCCAAAGAATTAAGCAAAAACCCCATAGGAGTAAAAGAGGTAAAGAAGAAGTAAATGGGCCGAGGAAGCCCAAGGAATGAAGTATTAAAATGTGCTGGCACGGTAGGAATGTTGGACAACAAACCCAAAATGGGTAAAAATGTGGAAAGTGGATTGAGGAAGCCTTGAGCAAAAGATTGATGGAGGAATGGGTTGACACGGTAGGAACATCAGCCCACAAGCCCACGGGGTAATAAGAAATAAAAAAGAGAGGTAAAGCTGTGGCAGACACAATGAAGTGATATGGTAGGATTAGTGGCCAAAAGGCCCATGGTCATAGAGAAGATAAGCATAGGTTTAGCAGGAAAATGAAGGCTTTTTCCAAGCTATACCTAGTCCAAGAAGGGATGAAAGGAAGAAAATATGAGCCCAACAACCCATACACCCTTCATGCCACAAAAGATAAACACCAACTAATATGTACAGTAGAATCAAACAAACGAAAAAGCAACAGAAATGGTGTGAAGGCCAAAAAGAAACAAATTTAGACAGTGTGGAGCATGCACAAAGGGCCAGGGCACCACCTATTTGTACTCAGCCAATACATGGGGGGTGGACCACAGGTCAAGGCTTTCAGAGGGTGTGGTTTGGCAGTGGGGAGAAAAGGGGGTCTATTTTAAGGTTCTCACATAAGCTTCTTTGGGAGAAATGTCTTGCTGGGATGGCATCTCACCCAAAAGAGGTAAGTATGGGTTGAGACCATTTGATGCATGTCATAGAGGTAGGTGATGAGGTAGCTTAATCTAGATGGGTGAAACAAAATAGAGGGAGGTAAGAAACAAGACAAGTAATTTTGACTAGGAATGGAGAGTGGTGCAACTAATACACTCTGAGCATAGGTAGTGGCTAGGTAAAAATGGTAGATCCCACAATGGCAGATGGTATAAAAAGGGGGTAGCTATGAATAGTGAAAGGGGGACGAAGGGGAGGTAGAAGGAAAAGAAAGAATAGAGAACAAGAAGAATACACGGAAAAAATAGAGAGAAGAAATAAAGACTGGAAAGAAAACTAGAGAGGGAAACTGAACAGTAGGAATAGAGGCATGCATCAATAGGCCACCTTTTCTCTCCCTCTCTATAGACCCACTCCCTGAGGATTGAGAATCAAAGCTCAAACCATTTAGGTCCTTTTTCTAAAGTGTGTAACTTCCATGACAGGAGCCTTTCTTGAGATTACTCATGTTAGAGATTGGCTCCTTTTCTTGAGACAGGCTTTCTTTTTTTTTTTTTTACCATTCATATTTATTGGGTGATTTGTCTACTATTCAGTCATTGGGTTATTTGTCTTTTCTACAATAGTTTCATTTCTATTTGCTGTATTGTTTTACCATAACTCTGTTAACTATCTTCCTTCTTAGTGTTAGTTTTATTCATTTTGTTTAGTACTGTAGTTATCTTGCTGTACTGTATTCCTGCCATAGCATTTGTAACAGTTATTCCTACTGTGGCCATGCCATATGCTTGGTCCATAATGCTCATGCTAGGACGTGTCTACATTGGGTTAGTTCATCTTGTGCACAAGCTAGCTTGAAGTGTAGCCCTAGTAAGACTAGTCCCAACTCTCTTACCTCAGACTTACGGGCCGCAGCATAGCAGGTGGGGTCAAGGCCCAACAACACAAAAAAGGCCCACCACACTTTCCAATTGTGCTCTCACTTGAAACAATACTGCATCTAGTTTCCTGGTCTTTTCAACAAGAAAGTTGTTTTTAAACCTTAGTGCTCTGATGGTTTGATTGGCTTCATCAACCTTGGTGGAGAGTTCCTTTCGTTCCAACTCTACTTCAATTAGCTTCCTCGTAACTAACTTGTAAAGCTTCTCATGCTTCTCAGGGACTTTGTACAACTTAGAGTAGGTAGTGTGGATGTCATCTTGTTCATCCATCTTCTCTAACATGTATTCGATCATCTCTTTTTCCTCATCAACCAGTTCTACTGCTTCCTCAGGTGACTCAATGGTAGCTGTGAAAGCACTCACTATCCCATCTTGATCACTATCATCAGAATTTGCCTTTGGTTTTGTATCACTCAAGGTGGCAGCTGGGGCTTTGCTCTTGCCAATAGATTTGAGATATGTTGGACATTCTTGCTTCTTGTGTTCATATCCTTGACACCCGTAGTACTTTGGCCCAGCAAGAACATTATTACTTTGTCTAACATCTTTGAATTCTCACTTGCCTTTGTCTTGGGACTTGAACTGAGAGAATCCGGATTGTTTACGATCCTTGTCACTTGCCTTGACATTTGCATTCTCGATGAACTTCTTGAATTGTCCAGTAATATGATTTGAATTTAGTGTCCTTGTCTTAATACGATTCATCATCATCATCATTCTCGACCTTCAAAGCCATGTTCTTGCTTTTGCTACTCTTGCTAACCCTTACTAAACCTAGTTCATAGGTTTATAAATTGCCAATCAGTTCTATCAAAGGAATAGAGTCAAGATCATTTGATTCTTCTATCGCAGTGATCTTAGCATGAAGTCTCTTTGGAAGAGATCTGAGAATCAACATGACAATCTTGGACTCTGGAATTTGTTCTCCAATATTAAAAGCAAAATTCACTATGTCCTTGAGCTTGGCATAGAATTCATCGAATGACTCCTTATCATCCATCCTTATTTGCTTAAATCTGGTAGTAAGCCTTTGGAGTTCGGAGTTTTTAATAGCTTTTGTGCCCTCGTAGGTATTCTGAAGAATATTTCGTGCTTCCTTTGCATTGTCAGTGGAGGAGATCTTCTTGAATTCCTTATTGGTCACAGTGCTAAACAGGGCATTTAGTGCTCTACTATTAAAATTTTGCAGTTTTGATCTTAGTATCATGCCATAATAATGGTGGCTCATTAGGCTTAGTCCAACCTACTTCAATTGCAAGCTAGAATTTCTCATCTAAAGACTACAAAATGGCTCTCATGTGTACTTTTCAGTATGCATAGTTAGTACCATCAAATAAAGGAGGGATTGCCCATGATCTATAACAATAGGGGTCAATGTATCATATAGCAAAGATTAAAATCTAATTTGAATGTGCTCGCTTTTATACCACCTGTTGGGTTAAGATAGCTTGACGCTGGTTAATTAATTAGATTTAATTGCATGCAAATCGTGAAAGCACCAAAAAAGCACCAATTAAACTAAATGCAGCGGAAAGTAAATTGACACGATGATTTGTTGACTAATGGGGAAAACCTCTCACAAGGAAAAAACCCCATCAAGTGATTTTAAAGTCACCACTTCTAAGAATCCACTATTCAACAATCAAGCGGTTACAAGTATAAGAAAGCTTACCACTACCCTGGCCTATCCCAAAATACCAACTTACAGTTGAACCTTTGCTCATATACCCAATTAGACTTGATCTTATAGTAGTCTTCTTTCCCTTGATGCACAAATCTCCAATCTTTGACTTACCCTTTTGATAGGCCAAAAATGTATTGACCCCTTTGGCAAATCAATTAATTAATTAAGTCAATTTAACATGCAATAGTGAGGTAGTACAAACAAATCACCAAATAAGTAAATGCAGCAGAGAATAAATTGGACACGGGTGATTTGTTTACAAATGGAGAAATCTCTTATGCGTACTTTTTAGTATGCATAATTAATGCATACTTGTATTTTGATAATAGTAGATTTTTAGTAGTGGTGACCTTAAATTCACCCGGTGGGGTTTTGCCTCATCATTTGCTGCTACAATACAAATGTAAGCTCTCACACAGCAAAGATTAAACCTAATCAGAGTATGCCTACTCTGATACCACTTATTGAGTCAAAATGAATTGACCCCTTACAAATTAATTAATTACTGATAGGCCAAAAATGTATTGACCCCTTGTGATAAATTAATTAATTAGCCAAGTTTATTAATTAATCAAATTAACATGCAAACGTGTGGTAGCAAAAACAAATCACCAATAAACTAAAGTGTAGCAGAAAATAAATTGACACGGTGATTAGTTTATAAATGGGGAAAACCAACATGGCAAAAACCCCACCGGGTGATTTTAAGGTCACCACTCACAAGAATCCACTATTATCAAAACAAGCAGTTACAAGTAAATGAATCTCAGTACCTTATACCAACCTAGAGTTGAACCCTTACCCCAATACCCAATTGGACTTGTTCTGTAGTGACAATCTCTCATTTTCAATGCACGACTCCTAGTACGTGACTAATCAATTGCACGGATCTCAGTACGCGACTTCAATCACCAACTAGAGAAGGATTGTTGGTTGCAAAGTTCTTCAGTTCATCACACGATGAAGATCGAGAAGCTCCTTGGTCACAAAACCCTAGGTGTACAAACACAGCAGCTTCTTCACAAGAAAGATGAACTAGGGCAAAACAAGGTCTCCGGTCACAATTTGCTTGAACAAACTTTGCTCAACACCTGTGCAACTTGTGTCACCTTCTACGGCCCTTAAAATGATCCTTTTATATGTGTAGGGTTGTGAGAAAAGAAAGCCCGAACATGAAATCACGGATTGGATGAAAAACAGACTCAAAAATTTGAGTTTCATAAATCTCGATAGATACCCTATCCGTCGAGCTGCTGTTGAGCCACGGGCTAGAACAGCTCTTTAAGGCTTGATAGATGCTAGTTGTTGAGCTAGTTGTCGAGCATTAATGAACAACACTTTTCACACTTGAATCTTGAATAGACTTGCATGGCTTTAACAATTGGTTTTGAAACAAGGTTTCTTGAAATATTAAACACATCCTACATCTACCCAATTACAAGTAAAGTGCGTTTTGTCAAAGAATTAGCCAATTACATAAAATAGTGACATATGTTCCTAACATGTGAAACACATATGTCCTAACAATCTCCCCCTTTGGCAATCTGTGACAAAACCACAACAAACAAATGAACATATGAGAGAAGTCATAAATCATTCAACTTATATTCACTTGTTATGTACAATAAAATCTATCCTAATACAAACTCTTGAAAAAATTTGCAAGAAGAGAGTTCATGGCAAGTAGACTTTGACAACCTGTATTTCTGAAACTCTTAAACAAAACTCATCAAGGCATCTTTGTGTGAAATAGAAATAAAAGATTGCATACAATATATAAAGAAGCATGTGCATAAAGAGAGAAAATAAACAACATATGTAAGGGTAGGTGAAAAACATACATACATCAACATATAAATAATATAAGTACAATATATGTCAAAATGGTCATAAGACCCATGTACAAGAGATAATGTATATAAGTACAAGGAAAAGAAAAGATACAAGTATCCTCACTACAGCCCTCAAAATCAACACTCCCCTTAACAAAAATCTCCTATACTAACTTTCCCCCTAACTATGACTACTTTCATAACCAAAACTACTCCCAATTTTTGTCTCGAGTGATAAAGGGTAAGAGTGTCAATTTGACATCTCGTCAGCACTAGAAGAGCTAGCATCACCATCATCTTCATCATTAGAAGCAGTAGCATCATCATCCTCATCCTCATCCTCAGAAGCCTCTAGAGTAGGTGGAGGAGAAGCAATGAAGCCACCCATGACCGCCTGCCGTCATGCAATATGACCAATACGGGTGTTCACCTAACACAACTCATCACTGAGAGTGTCGAGGCGAGCATCCATGCACTGAAGCTGCACCATGATGTCCTCAAGAGTCACATCGCTTGTAGAAGGAGAGGGAGCAGATGTGGATGGAGCTGAAGGAGTGGGAGGAGCTGCTGACCAGGACCGCCTCGACCAAAACTGTGCCTTGCTCCATTTAATGGTAGCGGCATCTATAGTACCCATAGTAGAAAAGTGGTTGGACACGGGAAAGGGAACAGAAAAATTGCGTAAGATCCTCATGATAGTAGAAGGGAAGATGAGCTTATCACGGGTCACCATATCCCCATACATATCAATGAAAGAAAGAATGAAATGAGAGGGAAAAACTATACTAAGATGCTCAAGAAAGGAAAGCAAAAACTGAGCACGGGGCTCTATAATAGAGTTATAATGAGATAAAGGATGTAACACAATAGTCATAACCATGTTAAGAAAACGCAGACCTTTAGCAAAGGTAGAACAGAAAGTGAACTGACGCTCACCCTAATCAAAAGGGTGCTCATAGAAAGCAGACATAAGCTCGTCTTTAGTGTTAGGACATATGTGGTTCACTTGTTAAGAACATATGTCGTTCTTTTATGTAATTGGCTAATCATTTGACAAAATGCACTTTACTTGTATTTGGATAGATCTAGGATGCGTTTAATGCATCAAGAAACTGTGTTTCAAGATCAAATGTTAAAGCCATGGAAGTCTGTCCAAGAAACAAGTTGAAGAAGTGCCTGTCATTAAAGCTCGACAGCTTCATCTATCAAGCTTTAATAAGCTGTTCCAGCTCAAGGCTCGACAGCATCTTGACACCTCTAGCTATCGAGATTTAAGAAAAACAAATTTTCAGATCTATTTTGATTCCAATCCATGAATATGTCTTTAGGCCTTCTTTTCTCATAACCCTAGACATATAAAAGGATTATTTTAAGGGCCATTAAAGTAGACACAAGTTGCACAAGCATTGAGCAAAGTCTGTTCAAGCAATTTGTGACCGGAGACAAAATTTTCCCTAATTCATCTCATTGTGAAGAAGCTGCTGTGTCTTTGCACCATAGGGTTTTGTAAACAAGCATCTTCTTGTTCTTCATTATGAGGATGAACTGAAGAATTTTGCAGCTAACATTTCTCTCAAGTTGGTGATTGAAGTCGCGTACTGGGATCCTCGCAATTGGTTAGTCACGTACTGGGAGCTGTGCATTAAAAATGAGAGATTGTCACTAAAGAACAAGTCCAATTGGGTATTGGGGTAAGGGTTCAACTGTAGGTTGGTATAAGGTACTGGGATTCCTTTACTTGTAACCGCTTGTTGTGATAATAGTGGATTTTCGGGAGTGGTGACCTTAAAATCACCCGGTGGGATTTTTGCCTTAAAGGTTTTTCCCTTTCATAAACAAATCATCGTGTCAATTTATTTTTCGCTACACTTTAGTTTAATTGGTGATTTGTTTGTGCTACCACGCATTTGCATGTTAAATTGGTTAATTAATTGAACTTGGCTAATTAATCAATTAATCCATCACAAGGGGTCAACACGTTTTTGGCCTATCAAGTGGTATCAGAGCGGGCACACTCTGATTAGGGTTTAATCTCTGTGTATGATCCATTGACCCCTGTTTGTCATGGATAGAGAACAATCTCTTATTATCCCTCCTTTATTTTATGGGACTAACTATGCATAACGTATGAGAGCTTTTTTACAGTTTCTAGACGAGAAGGTATAGCAAGCTGTTGAGATTGGCTGGACCAAGCCAAAGGAAGCGCTGGCCGATAGGGATGAGGCTAAGATCAAGGCGGCAAGCTTCAACAATAGGATATTGAATGTGTTGTTCAGTGCAGTCACAAATGAGGAATTCAAGAAGATATCCTCCACTAAAACTGCAAAGGAAGCATAGACCATCTTCCAAACAACCTATGAGGAAACAAAGGCTGCCAAGGATTCGAAGCTATAGAGGCTCACTACAAGCTTCGAAGAGATAAAGATGGAGGAGGATGAGTCGTTTGATGAGTTCTATGCTAAACTCAAGGATATAGTGAACTCTGCCTTTAATCTTGGAGAAACTATCTCAAAACCCAAGATTGTGAGAAAAGTGCTCAGATCTCTGCCCGAAAGATTCCATGCCAAGATCACTGCGATTGAGGAATCAAAGGATATTGATAAAATTCCTTTGACAGAGCTGGTTGGAAATCTACAGACCTATGAGTTGGGTTTGTCTAGAATCGGAAAGACGAGCAAGAGCAAGAGTATGACATTGAAGGCCAAGAGCAGTGAGACGGAAGAGTCTTCAGACGATGAAGATTCTAAGATGAAGTCCTACATCACCAGGCAATTCAAAATGTTTATGAAGAATGCCAATGAGAAAGGCTTCAACAAGGACCGTAGGCAATCTAGTTCTTCTCAGTTCAAGGGTCAAGGCAAAGGGAAGAAGGATGCTAGGGATGGTGGTCAGTACACTGTTCCTACTGGACCTAAGTGTTTTGGGTGCCAAGGCTTCAGACATATGAAATAGGAGTGCCCAACATATCTCAAGACAATTGGGAAAAGCAAGGCATTTGCTGTTACGCTAAGCGACACCGAGCCTAAAGACGATTCCGACAATGAAGATGACGAAATCTTGAATGCCTTCACTGCCACAGTTAATCCTACTGAGGGGATTGTTGAAGATGTGGATGAAGAAGAGGAATTGGTGGAATCCAACTTTGAGAAGATGAATGATCAAGATGATATTCACACAGCTTATGCTAAGCTATATAAGGTCTCAGAAAAGCACGAGAAGCTGTATAGGTTGACCACCAAGAAACTTAGTGATGTGGATCTTGAACGTGAAGAGTTTTCCACAAAGTTTGACGAAGTAAATCAAACTATTGGAGCACTGAGGTTCGAAAATAACTTTTTGGCTGTAAGGACTAAGAAGCTTGAGGCAGAAGTTCCAAGTCAGAGCTCAACTAGAAAGGACTTCAAGCGCTAAGCTCGATGAGATGCTCAGTTTTCAAAAATCTACTTCAGATCGAACAGGTTTAGGGTATGATTTCTCTTCCTCTAATATTACTTCTTCTAGTACTACTGTTTTTGTTCCTCCTAGCAATAATGTTGAAATTGAGAACACTAATGTTAAAACTGAATTAGCTAGTGAGAATATGGACAAGGGTAAATCTATCTTAAGAGCACTCCCTAAGCAGGATAAGAAAGAAGCTAATGTTAAGATGTGTGCCCTTAAATCCTATTGTATGATGCTATGTATGACATTATGTATGACTTAATGTTATGATTAATAAAGTTCTTTTATTTTTATCTAAAATAATGGTAACATGAATATTTGGACATTATCATATAGTCCATGAGATGCATAGTATGTGACTTATGTGATTTAGTCTCAGAAGATATAAATCACAAGTTCTTTGTAAACTCAAAATTTATAGTTCGTAGTCGGGGAAGAAATTGGGCATTTTATCTGCAAAGACTATAACGTATCAATTAAGATGATTTGTCTTGATCATGGAAGTAGGGACTTCTAGTTGATATGTTAATATATTTTAAGAGTTAAGACATATTGAACTGGACCGTGTGAGATTTATTATTCTCCTAATGATTGTCAAATGAATAATAAATCTCACGACTTCTATTTGCATGAACTCTTAATCCTGAGAGAATAATGGACCTGATTATGAGGTGTAAGTTGCTTTGATATATCAGGAGTGAGATCTAAAGTCACGGTCAAAGCCTCAGTATGTTGGGCAGCCACATTTAGTGTTGATGGAACATATATTCTCAAGATGGAACTCATAATCTCTTAACGGAGATATAAAATATTCCCTTGAGATAAGTTTAATGGGTTTGGTTATTCAGAGTGTTAGACCTAATCACTTTAGTAAGAAGTTACTAAAGTATAAATTTATGAAATTGGATTTCATAAATATATGATTATTAATCTTAAAGGATTAAACTGGGTACTCAAGGATAAGATGTAGTAATTTACAAAGTGGCAGTCTACATTCATGACTTTGTGTTACTACGAATATTTTAAGAAATGGTTGTATGTATAATAAAGTCTTGGGATATAATTTATTAATAAGGCCTAGAGTGCAATTATATTTATATAGTGGTATTAAATATAATTAATGGTAACTTTGGACTTGTCAAGAGTTGACGAAAAAGCCTAAGGCCCATTGGAGCGAGTGTCTTATTGGTCACTTTTGGTCCCACTCCAAGCCACACACTAAAGCCTAATTGGAAAGGCCCAATAGGCCAGCCCAATTAGATAATCAATTAGTTATAAAGGGAGAAACATACAGAATTTTTATTAGTGATATAAGAAATGGTGTGTATGTGAGAGTAAAACACACTTTCATTTTCCCTTTGAAAACTGATTGAGAGACCACACATCTTTGGCATAAAGTGGAATTGGAGTGAATATTAAAAGTATTTCCGAATATTTCAATCTTTGGATTTAAATTTCACCACACCAAGGTACGCTATTTTGTTCTTAAATTCTGAAATTTACATAGTGCATGTTATCAATCATGAATGAAATAGATCATTGTTTGTTGCTTCTGCTATGTGTTTTGTATGAGATACAAAACCAGTATTTCCTACAGCTAAAATCCCTAGGGCTAGGAAGGCTAACTCTCAAAGGCCTAAACAAAAGAAGCAACATCTCTGTCATCACTGTGGAGCAGCTGGTCATACTCGACCAAATTGCTATAAGTGGTTAGCCACTCAACATAGCAACAACATGTTGGCGTCGAAACCAGAATCAGTTTCCATCCTTGTTTGCTCCTATCGGAGATCTTTTCAAAGCCCTCATGTTCCTTTCGAACTTGAACGGTATCAATTCTTCCCCTTCACTGCCGGTTCAAGGGTTTGCGAAAAGGAAAGGTTCTTCCAAGGTGTGGAAGGAAAAGAGTTCCAAGTGACTTAATCACTTTTTTTCTCTCTCCATCTTTTTTTTTTTTGGATTACTTGTGTGTTTTGCTTTAATGTTTGAGTCAGTCTAGTTTTATGCATTGCTTTGTTTTACATGTTTTTGGTTGTTAGTTTTTCAATTTTAGTTATTTTTCTTTTGTTTTCAAAATAAAAATTCAAAAATTCAAAAAAATACAAAAACAGTGTGTGTATGTGTACATCGGTTCTTGTGAACCTTAAAATGGCCATTGAAACAGAGTTTTCTAAACTTTGTATCTGTTGTAGCTTAGATGAGCATCCTTATGCACTAATAAGCAAGTGAGCTTTGTGGCTCTTTGTTTGTGATGAGTAAGGTTAAGTGACCGCTTGTACTTAACACTCGTATCACTCTTTTTGACGGGAAGGACTAGAAAATCCTAAGAGAAAGGCATATATAACCATCTCACCACTGTTATCTGCCAATCATGATATGACATCTGTATGCTTCGGCATAGCAAAAGTGCAATGTCAATGACATCTGTATGCTTCAACATAGCAAAAGTGCAATGTCAAAAAGCTTAACATAATTGGGTATTTCTTTTCTCTCTTTTGTATACCTATGCATGATTTGCTTAATAAAAGAAAATATGCAAAGAAATAAAAGCAAAAAAAAAAAAAAGCTTTAAAATATGATTGCAAGCATGTTTTTTAGGAGATATGGGAGTTATAGGATGTACCTCAAAGGTGATAGTCCCCATCAAACAGTTATGATTGTGTGCGAGTTAAAGTGATTTTCTCATATCTCAAATCGTCATAACATTGAGACACTTATGTAATCTTGCAATATTTTTCACACACAACACGTAATATTCTTTGCTACTTTTGATACATGTACATGTACAATGTGATTTGGCCATCACAAGGTTTAAATGTGTTGATGTATGCTCACTAAACTGTCTTAACTTATTTTTGAAATATAAAATTGGTTAAACTTGTTTAGTGTGTGTGTGAGTTGTTGGGAGCTAAATGTTTAACTCTTTGATTGATTGAGAGGTTAAAATGTTGGTTGGATTATTGGCTGAGTTGCATGGTTGATTGCATTCATATCTATAATTTTCTCCTTTTTGAAAAACTCTTTTTAAGCCATCTCGACACCTCTCGATACCTGGTTTCTGTCGAGCTCTTCTATTGCATCTTATCGCAATCTCGACACCTCTCGATAGCTGGGTGGATTGATCAAGAAACCTTCTGGCCTCTCAATAGCTTCTTGACAGCTGGGTGGATCGATCGAGAAACCTCTTGGCCTCTCGATAGCTTCTCGATAGCTGGTGGATCGATCGAGCTTCTTTTTCGTGTCTGATGCTTTGTTCCTCGACACCTACTCGGTAACTGCATCTATCGACGCCTGTGTTTTCTACACCTACCTTAATACCTGTCTTGATACCTCTCGACACCTCTATCTGTTGAGATTTACTGAGGATCTATATAAAGGTTCTCATGCGATTTGGACTTCATTCTCTTGATCTCTCTCGATCTGGCTGCGCCTATTCCTCTCCCAAACACTCTCTTCTCTTTCAAAACCTTCAACCCACGTGATTTTCGGCCTCTCTTGCTTTAAATCACATGGTATGATCTCTCTTTCTCTCTTTCCTCATGATCTTTTCATGCATTCATACCTACGTTTTGAGTTTTTGAAAAATTTTGGGGTTTTTCATAATTGTTGAGTTTTGGTGAAATTTTTGGGATGGGTTTCTGTCAAACTGATTTTCAAATCTCATACATTGCATTCCATGAGCATTATCATTGTATTATCATGTAGTTAGATGTGTGCAATTTGAATGTGTGCTGGTAGGATTGGATTGGGCTAAGCCCATGATGTCTTTTATATTACACGTCACATGTTCATGCATTTTTCATGCATACGTTCTTTTCTTTCAATATACTTTTTATATTTGAACTGTGTTGGGACTTTTCTGAGTGTTTCTTTCTTCCCCCTTTCTCTCTAGTTTACATTAGTGCATCAATGGCACTAAAACGTAAGTCTGCTCCGTCCCAAAACCCACTGCGTTCTAGGGCCTCTTCGTCCTCTGATCCTACTCCTTCTTTTGTTCGGTTCCGTGATGAGAAAGCCCAAAAGGACTTCTCAAAGAAATTCTCTAAACGAGGTGTTCATTCGGAACGCTAAGTTGTTTTGTTGGATTTTGTCGACACTGACCTTCCCAATGTCATTCACAGATAGGACTGGGAGTCACTATATGACATCCCGATCACTTGTCCTTCCGTGCTAATCTAGGAGTTCTACTCCAACATGCATGGAATTGATACTTCAGTACCTCTCTTTCATACTCGCGTTCGGGGTACGCGCATAGTAGTCACACCGGAGTTGGTATCCGATGTACTTCGTGTTCCGAGGGTTGCGCATCCTGACTTACCTGGTTGTGAGTGTCTACGGACTGTGTCCAAAGACGAGATGATCTCTGCTTTCTGTGAGCGCCCAACTGATTGGGGTGAGCATCAGTCTACATCATGTCAACCTTTTGCTAAAGGTCCTCGTTTCTTGAACATGGTGATGACTTTTGTTTTGTATCCTCTCTCTCACTATAACTCCATTATAGAGTCTCGTTCTCATTTTCTGCTGTCCCTTTTTGAGGATATTTCTATAGATTTTCCTTCACACTTCATTATTTCTATCATAGATGTGTATAGGGATACAGCTACCCGTGATAAGCTCATCTTTCCTTCTGTTATCACACGGATCTTATGCCATTTTTCAGTTCCTTTTCCCTCATTTGACCACTTCTCCTTTATGTGTGCCATTGACTACGCTACTGTTAAATGGAGCGAGGAGTAGTTTCGTTTGAGGCGGTCCGGTTCAGTAGCTCCTCCCACTCCTTTGGCTCCTTCTACCTCTGCTCCTTCTTCTTCAGTGGGAGGTGTGGCTTTGGATGCGATCATGGCGCAGCTTCAACACATGGATGCTCGCCTTGATACACTTTCTCTGGAATTGTATCAGGTGAACACCCGTGTTGGCCGTATTGCTAGACGTCAGGCCCGCCTTGGTGGTTTTGTGGAGTCTCCCTCTCCTCCTCCCATGGCATCCGAGACACCTGATGATGGTTCCAGTGATGATGATGATGAGGATGGAGATGCTAGCTCTTTCAGTTTTGACGAGATGTCTACTTGACACTCTTACCCTTTGTCACTCGTGACAAAAAGGGGGAGTAGTTTTGGATATGAGATTAGTCATTCTTAGGGGGAGAGTTAGGATAAAGGGGATTTTTGTTAGGAGGAGAGTTTTGTGTTTTTGAGGGATGTAGTGAGGATTACATGTATCTTTTCTTTTCTTTCTTGTTGATGATACATTGTTCTTGTACCTAGGTCTTGTGACCATTGTTGACATACACTGTACTTATTTTCTTTATATGTTGATGTATGTTTTTTTTTCACCTATCTTTACATGTGTTGCTTCTTTTCTTCCTTTATACACATGCTTCTTATTCTTGTATACAATCTATTATTTCTACTTCACACAAAGATGTCTTGATGTGTTTTGTTTAAAGTGTTTCAGAAATACAGGTTGTCAAAGTCTACTTGCGTTAAGCTCTTTTCTTGCAAAGCTTTTCAAGAGTTTGTGTTATGATAGATTTTATTGTATTCAACAAGTGAGTATGACTTGAGTGATTTATGACTTCTCTCATATGTTCATTTGTTTGTTGTGATTTTGTCACGGATTGCCAAAGGGGGAGATTCTTAGGACATATGTGGTTCACTTGTTAAGAACATATTGTTAGGATTAGTGCTCTTAAATCCTATTGTATGATGTTATGTATGACATTATGTATGACTTAATATTGTGATTGATAAAATTATTTCATTATTATCTAAAATAATGGTAACATGAATATGGGACATTATCATATAGTCCATGAGATGCATTGTATGTGATTTATGTGAAAAGTCACAGAAGATGTAAATCACAAGTTCTTTGTAAACTCAGAATTTATAGTTCGTAGTTGGTGATGAAATTGGGTATTTCATCTGCGAAGACTATAACGTGTCAACTAAGATGATTTGTCTTGATCATGGAAGTAGAAACTTCTAGTTGATATGTTGATTTGTTTTAAGAGTTAAAACATATTGAACAGGACCGCTGTGAGATTTATTATTCTCCTAATGACTGTCAAGTGAATAATAAATCTCACGACTTCTATTTGCATGAACTCTTAATCCTGAGAGAATAATGGACCTGATCATGAAGTGTAGGTTGCTTTGATATATCAGGAGTGAGACCTGAAGTGACGGTCAAAACCTCAGTATGTTGGGCAGCCACATTTAGTGTTGATGGAACATATATTCTCAAGATGGAATTCATAGTCTCTTAATAGAGATATAAAATATTCCCTTGAGATAAGTTTAATGGGTTCAGTTATTCAGAGAGTTAGGCCTAACCACTTTAGTAAGAAATTACTAAAGTATATATTTTATGAAATTGGATTTCATAAATATATAATGAATAACTTTAAAGAATTAAACCAGGTACTTAAGGATAAGATGTAGTAATTTACAAAGTGGCAGTCTACATTTATGACTTTGTGTTACTACGAATATTTTATGAAGGGGTTACGTGTATAATAAAGTCTTGGGATATAATTTATTAATAAGGCCTAGAGTGCAATTATATTTATATAGTGGTATTAAATATAATTAATGGTAACTTTGGACTTGTCAAGAGTTGACGGAAAAGCCCAAGGCCCATTGGAGCTAGAGTCTTATTGGTCCTTTTTGGTCTCACTCCAAGCCACACACTAAAGCCCAATTGGAAAGGCCCAATAGGCCAGCCCAATTAGATAATCAGTTAGTTATAAAGGGAGAAACATATAGAATTTTTATTAGAAGAAAGTGAAAAAGAAAAATAAGAAACGGTGTGTGAGAGAGTGTGAGACACACTTTCATTCTCTCTTTGAAAAATTGATTGAAAGACCACACATCTTGGGCGTAAAGTGGAATTGGAGTGAAGATTAAAAGTGTTTCCAAGTGCTTCTAATCTTTGTTTTGAATTTCTCCACACCAAGGTACGCTATCTTGTTCTTAAATTCTGAAATTTACATTGTGCACGTTATCAATCATGAATGAAATAGATCCTAGTTCGTTGCTTCCGCTATGTGTTTTGCATGAGATGCAAAACCAGAATTTTTCCTTCACATATGTCATTCTTTTATGTAATTGGCCAATCCTTTGACAAAATGCACTTTACTTGTATTTGGATAGATCTAGGATGTGTTTAATGCGTCAAGAAACTGTGTTCCAAGATCAAGTGTTAAAGCCATGTAAGTTAGTCCAAGAAACAAGTTGAAGAAGTGTCTGTCATTAAAGCTCGATAGCTGGCTCAACAACTTCATCTATCGAGCTTTAATAAGCTGTTCCAGCCCGAGGCTCGACAGCTGCTCGATAGCATCTCGACAACTCTAGCTGTCAAGATTTAGAAAAAACAATTTTTCAGATCTATTTTGATTCCAATCCATGGATATGTCTTTGGGCCTTCTTTTCTCATAACCCTAGACATATAAAATGATTATTTTAAGGGCCGTCAAAGTAGACACAAGTTGCACAAGCATTGAGCAAAGTCTGCTCAAGCAATTTGTGATCGGAGACAAAGTTTGCCCTAGTTCATCTCTTTGTGAAGAAGCTGCTGTGTCTTTACACCATAGGGTTTTGTAACCAAGCATCTTCTTGTTCTTCATTATGAGGATGAACTGAAGAACTTTGCAGTCAACATCTTTCTCAAGTTGGTAATTACAGTTGCGTACGGGGATCCGCGCAATTGGTTAGTCATGTACTAGGAGCCGTGCATTGAAAATGAGAGATTGTCACTACAGAACAATTGGGTATTGGGGTAAGGGTTCAACTGTAGGTTGGTATAAGGTACTGGGATTCCTTTACTTGTAACCGTTTGTTGTGATAATAGTGGATTCTCGGGAGTGGTGACCTTAAAATCACCCGGTGGGGTTTTTGCCTTGGAGGTTTTCCCCATTCGTAAACAAATCATCGTGTCAATTTATTTTCCGCTGCACTTTAATTTAATTAGTGATTTGTTTGTGCTACCACTCATTTGCATGTTAAATTGGTTAATTAATTGAATTTGGCTAATTAATCAATTAATCCATCACAAGGGGTTAATACGTTTTTGGCCTATCATTTAGACACAGTCTTAAGACGCTCACAACTAGGGTAGTCAAGATGCGCGTACTTTGAACGTGAGTAGAAAACTGAGGTACTAAATAATCGAATCCATGCATGTTGGAGTAGAATTCCTGGATCAGCACGGATGGATATGTGATTGGGACGTCACACAGTGACTCCCATTCCCTATTGTGGATGACAGTGGAAAGGTTAGTGTTAGAGAAGTTTGACTGAATGACTTGGCGTTTCGAATGAATGCCTCGTCGGGAAAAGTTCTTAAAGAAGTCTGATTTGGCCTTCTCATCACAGAATCGAACGTGAAAGGGAGTAGGATCAAAAGAGGAAGATGCCCCTAAATGTAGAGGGTTTCGGGATGGAACAAATTTATGTTTGGGTGCCATAGAAATAGACTAACGCAAACAAAAGAGAGAGAGAGGGAGAAAGAGACAATCAGAAAAGTCTCAAGCATTTCAAATATATCAAAATATATTGAAAAGAAAGGACGTATGCATGGGAATGCATGAACATGTGACATGCAAAGGTAATTGCATCATGGGCTCAGCGCAATCCAATCCTACTAGCACACAATCAAATAACACATATAACACACATCTAAATGCATGAAAATATAGTTATAATGCACATGAGATGCAATGCATGAAGTGTTAAGATCACATAAGCATAACCCAACCCAAAAATTTCCACCAAAACTTCATCAATTTCGAAAAACCCCAAATTTAAAAAAAAAAATCCCAAAATCTAGATCAGAATGCGTGAACATGTATGAAGATAGACAAGAAAAGATATCAAACCTATGAAAATGCAAGCAAATGATCAAGGAAAGAGTAGGGAAGATGAAGTGGTTGAGTTGAGAGTGTTTGGGAGCGAGAGAGATGAGAAACTGTCGAGAGAGATCGAAGAAATGAGATCAGAAATCGTGACGAGCATATATATAGAAACCTCATAAAGCTCAATCGATCGAGATGTATTGAGGATCTGTCAAACTTTAAAACGCGTCTTCAAGCTATCAAGCTAGCTATTGAGGATCTATGGAGGATCAAACAAAAGAATTCTTCACAAAAAAGCTCGATGGATCGAGGATCTGTTGAGGAGCTATCGAGGGGACAAAAGAATTCTCGATCGATCCACATAGCTATCGAGAGGTGTTGAGATTGTGATAAAAAGCAACTAAAGAGCTCGGTAGGTAAGCTAGGTTTCGAGAGGTATCGAGGAGCTGTCGAGATTGCTTAAAAACAGTTTTTCAAGGAAGGGAAAAACACAGACATGAATACAATCAAACAAGCAACTCAACCAACAATCCAGTCAACATTTTAAGATCTCAAAATCATCTCTCAACGAAAACATTAAGCACATAGATCCCAAAACACACACACACACACACACTAAATAAGTCTAACCAATTTTATATTTCAAAAACAAGTTAAGACAGTTTAGTGAGCATACATTAACACATGTAAACCTTGTGATGGCCAAATCACATTGTACTTGCACATGTATCAAAAGTAGCAAAGAGTATTGCGTGTTGTGCATGAGAACGTCGCAAGATTGCATAAGTGTCTCTATATTTTGACGATTTGAGATATGAGTAAATCAATTTAACTTACACACGATCATAACTGTTTGATGGGGACTATCTCCTTCGAGGTACATCCTATAACTCTCACATTTCCTAGAATAAACGCTTGCAATCATATATAAAGCATTTTGATCTTTTTGCTTTTTATTTTTCTTTGCATATTTTTTCCTTTTAAGTAAACCATGCATGGGCATATAAAAGAGAGGAAAGACATACCCAATTATGTTAAGCCTTTTGACATTATACTTTTGCTATGCCGAAGCATGTAGATGTCATTGACATTGCACTTTTTCTATGCCAAAGCATACAAATGTCATTTCATGATTGGCGGGCAACAGTGGTGAGATGGTTATTTATGCCTTTCTCTTGGATTTTCTAGTCATTCCGGTAAAAAAGAGTGATACGCGTGTTAAGGACAAGAGATTACTTAACCTTACTCATCATAAACAAAGGGCCATAAAGCTCACTTTCTTAGTTGTGCATAGAGATGCTTATCTAAGCTACAAGAGATACAAAGTTTAGAAAACTTTGTTTCAATGGCCATCCAAGGTGCACAAGCACCAATGTACACAAACACACACTGTTTTTGTATTTTTCAAACTTTTCAATTTTTATGAAAAAAAAACAAAATAAAACAAACTGAAAATAACTAACAAAAACATGATAAACAAAGCAAAGCAATGCATAAAACTAGACTGACTCAAAAACAAGAAAGCAAAAACACACAAGTAATGCAATCAAAAACATATAGGGAGAGAGAAGAAGTGATTAAATCACTTGGAGCCCTTTTCTTTCCACACCTTGAAAGAACCTTTCCTTTGAGCAAAGCCTTGAACCGGCGGTGAGGGGGAAGAATTGAACACATTCAAGTTCAAAAGGAACATGAGGGCTTTGAGAAGATCTCCAAGAGGTGCAAGAGAGGATGGAAACTAATTCTGGTTTCCCGATGTGATCATGCCATGACTCTGTTGAGTGGTTAACCACTTATAGAAATTAGAATGAGTATGACCGGTTGCTCCACAGTGATGACAGAGATGCTACTTTTTCTGTTTAGGCTTTTGAGAGTTAGCCTTCTTAGCCCAAGGATTTTTAGCTTCTTTCTTATCTTGCTTAGGGGGTGCTCCTAAGATGAATTTACCCTTGTCTATGTTCTCACTAACTAAATCTGTTTTGACATTAGTGTTCTCAGTTTCAACATTATTATCAGGAGGAACAAAAATAGTAGTACTAGTAGAAGCAATATTAGAAGTAGAGAAATCATACCCTAAACCGGTTCGATCAGAAGTAGATTTCTAAAGACTGAGCATCTCATCGAGCTTAGCGCTTAAAGCCCTTTCCAGCTGAGCTCTGACTTAGAATAGTTTTACCTCAAGCTTCTTGGTCTTCTCAGCCAGGAAGTTGTTCTCAAACCTCTGTGCTCTAATAGTCTAATTTGCTTCATCAAATTTTGTGGAAAGCTCTTCACGCTTAAGCTCCAAATGACTGAGCTTCTTGGTGGTCAACCTATACAGTTTCTCATGCTTTTTTGAGAACTTGTACAACTTTGCATAGGCTATGTGGATGTCATCTTGCTCATCCATCTTCTCAAATTTTGAGTCCACCAAGTTTTCTTCTTATTCCACATCTTCCAAAAATGTATTGATCCCTTGTGATAAATTAATTGATTAACTAGCCAAGTTTAGTAATTAATCAAATTAACATGCAAACGTGTGGTAGCACAAACAAATCACCAATAAACTAAAGTGCAGCGGAAAATAAATTAACACAGTGATTTGTTTACGAATGGGGAAAGCTAACATAGCAAAAATTCCACCGGGTAATTTTAAGGTCACCACTCTCGAGAATCCACTATTATCAAAACAAGTGGTTTCAAGTAAAGGAATCCCAGTACCTTATACCAACCTACAATTGAACCCTTACCCCAATACCCAATTGGACTTGTTCTGTAGTGACAATCTCTCTTTTTCAATGCACGGCTCCCAATACGTGACTAACCAATTGCACGGATCTTAGTACGCGACTTCAATCACCACCTAGAGAAGGATTGTTGGCTACAAAGTTCATCAGTTCATCACACGATGAAGACTGAGAAGCTCCTTGGTCACAAAACCCTACGGTGTACAAACATAACAGCTTCTTCACAAGAAAGATGAACTAGGGCAAAACTAGGTCTCTAGTCACAATTTGCTTGAACAAGCTTTGCTCAACACTTGTGCAACTTGTGTCACCTTTTGTGGCCCTTAAAATAATCATTTTATATGTCTAAGGTTATGAGAAAAGAAAGCCCAAACATATAGTCACGGATTGGATGAAAAACAAACTCAAAAATTTGAGTTTCATAAATCTCGACAGATACCCTATCTGTCGAGCTACTGTTGAGCCACGGGCTAGAATAGCTCTTCAAGGCTCGATAGATGCTAGCTGTCGAGCTTTAATGAACAATACTTTTAACACTTGAATCTTGGACAGACTTGCATGGCTTTAACACTTGGTCTTGAAACAAGGTTTCTTAAAGTATTAAACACATCCTAGATTTACCAAATTACAAGTAAAGTGCGTTTTGTCAAAGGATTAGCCAATTACATAAAATAGTAATATATGTTCCTAACATGTGAAACACATATGTCCTAATAATTACCCAAGTTAATTAATTAGTCAAATTACATGCAATGTCGTGGTAGCACAAACAAATCACCAACTAAACTAAATCTAGGGGAAAATAAATTTGATACAAGTGATTTGTTTATGAATGAGGAAAACCACTAAGGCAAAACCCCACCGGGTGAATTTAAGGTCACCACACCCGAAAATCCACTATTATTAATCATAAGCGGTTACAAGTATAAGGAATCTTACCAAACCCGTTGGCCTATCCTGAAATACCAACCTATAGCTGAACCCTTACCCCAATATCCAATTGGACTTGTATTGTAGCGGTAATCTCTTCGTTCAATGCATGAATCCTAGTACGTGACTAACACACCAACTTTAGAAAGATGTTGGTTGCAAAGTTCTTTAGTTTATCCAACAATGAAAATCAGGATGCTCTTTGGTCACAAAACCCTTGACACAAAGATGCAATAGCTTTTATAGAGAATATCATGACCTAGGACAAATTCTGTCTTCGGTCATAATATGCGTGTATAATAAATTTGCATCACCTTGCATTGCTTTGCATCACTTGTGACGGCTCTTAAAATAATCCTTAAATATATCTAGGGTCGTGAGAAAAGAAACCCTACACAAATACTCAAGGATATGGTGTATTTAGATCTAGAAAATCTGATTTCGTAATTCTCGACAGATACAACTTGTGTCAAGCTTCTGTCGAGCTTTAACATTAAATCTTGATAAAAAAAGATTCTATCGAGACATCTGTCAAGCTTTAATGAACAACACTTCTTCACTTGTCTCTTGGTTAGATTTGAAGGAAAAATTCTGGTCTTGTATCTCATACAAAACACATAGCGGAAGCAACAAACAAGGATCTATTTCATTCATGATCAATAACATGCACTATGTAAATTTCAGAATTTAAGAACAAGATGACGTACCTTGGTGTGGAGAAATTCAAAACAAAGATTAGAAGCACTTGGGAACACTTTTAATCTTCACTCCAATTCCACTTTACGCCCAAGATGTGTGGTCTCTCAATCAGTTTTAAAGGGAGAATGAAAGTGTGTCTCACATTCTCTCACACACACCGTTTCTTATTTTTTTTCTTTTTCTTAATAAAAATTCTGTATGTTTCTCCCTTTATGACTAACTAATTATCTAATTGGATTGGCCAATTAGGCCTTTCCAATTGGACTTTAGTATGTGGCTTGGAGTAGGACCAAAAGGGACCAATAAGACACTAGCTCCAATGGGCCTTGGGCTTTTCCGTCAACTCTTGACAAGTCCAAAGTTACTATTAATTATATTTAATACCACTATATAAATATAATTGCACTCTAGGCCTTATTAATAAATTATATCCCAAGGCTTTATTATACATGCAACCCCTTCATAAAATATTCGTAGTAACACAAAGTCATAAATGTAGACTGCCACTTTGTAAGTTACTACATCTTATCCTTGAGTACCCGGTTTAATTCTTTAAAGTTATTCATTATATATTTATGAAATCCAATTTCATAAATATATACTTTAGTAATTTCTTACTAAAGTGGTTAGGCCTAACTCTCTGAATAACTGAACACATTAAACTTATCTCAAGGGAATATTTTATACCTCCATCAAGAGACTATGAATTCCATCTTGAGAATATATGTTCCATCAACACTAAATGTGGCTGCCCAACATACTGAGGTTTTGACCGTCACTTTAGATCTCACTCCTGATATATCAAAGCAACCTACACCTCATGATCAGGTTCATTATTCTCTCAGGATTAAGAGTTCATGCAAATTGAAGTCGTGAGATTTATTATTCATTTGACAGTCGTTATGAGAATAATAAATCTCACAGCGGTCTTGTTCAATATGTCTTAACTCTTAAAACATATCAACATATCAACTAGAAGTCTCCACTTTCATGATCAAGACAAATCATCTTAGTTGATACGTTATAGTCTTCACAGATGAAATACCCAATTTCATCACCGACTACGAATTATAAATTCTGAGTTTACAAAGAACTTGTGATTTACATCTTCTGTGACTTTTCACATAAATCACATACAATGCATCTCATGGACTATATGATAATGTTCCATATTCATGTTACCATTATTTTAGATAATAATAAAATAACTTTATCAATCACAATATTAAGTCATACATCATGTCATACATAATGTCATACATAATATCATACATAACATCATACAATAGGATTTAAGGGCACTAATCCTAACAATCTCCCACTTGCCCTAAAGACTACTGTGCACTAATCTAACTCCCATTCCCTCCAAATGTGACTCGAAAGTCCTTTGAGGTAAGGCTTTGGTAAAAGGATCTGCTAGATTATTTGCACTTTTAATCTTTGCTACCACAACATCTCCACGAGCAACAATGTCTCAAATGATGTGGTACTTCCTCTCAATGTGCTTTCCTTTCTTGTGATTCCTTGGATCTTTGGATTGTGCAACCGTTCCACTATTGTGGCAAAACAATGTGATGGGAACTTGCTCCATTCTCACAACACCAAGATCAGAAAGGAATTTCTTGAGCCAAACAGCCTCCTTTGCTGCTTCACAAGCAGCAACGTACTTGGCTTCCATGGTGGAGTCCGCAATACAAGATTGCTTAACGCTCCTCCAACTTATGGCTCCACCTCCCAAGGTGAAAACACATCCTGAAGTGGATTTTCTGAAATTTAGATCCGATTGAAAATCTGAATCTGTATAGCCAACGGGAATCAAATCCTTACTATGGTAAACAAGCATATAATCTCTCGTTCTCCTAAGATACTTAAGAATATGCTTTACAGCTTGCCAATGTTTTGGTCCTGGATTTGATTGATATCGGCTGACCATGCCAACTGAATAACAAATATCTGGTCTAGTACAAAGCATGGCATACATGAGACTTCCCACTGCAGAAGCATAAAGAACTTGTCTCATCATATTTTCTTCCTCTTGAGTCTTAGGCCTTTGGTCATCAGACAGAGGAACTCCATGTCTAAAAGGAAGCAATCCTTTCTTGGAGTTTTGCATGCTAAACCGTTTTAGGACCTTATCTATATATCCAGCTTGTGATAAGCCTAACATCTTATTCTTACAATCTCGCCAAAGCTTGATCCCTAGAATAAAGTTAGCCTCACCCAAGTCTTTCATATCAAATCGGCTTGACAACCAAACTTTAACCGATGACATTACCCCTACATCATTCCCAATGAGTAGAATATCATCAACATAAAGCACTAGGAACATTACTACTTTGTCTCGATGTCTTTTGTACACACATGGTTCATCAAGATTTTGTTCAAAACCAAATGACTTAATTGCTTGATCAAATCTGATGTTCCATGACCTAGATGCTTGTTTAAGTCCATAAATGGACCTATTCAACTTGCATACCATATGCTCTTGGTTCTTTGCTATGAAACCTTCTGGTTGCATCATGTATATTTCTTCTTCAAGATTGCCATTAAGAAATGTAGTCTTGACATCCATTTGCCAAATCTCATAATCATAATGAGCAGCAATGGATAAGAGAATTCTGATAGATTTAAGCATGGCTACTGGCGAAAAAGTTTCATCATAATCAATACCTTCCTTTTGTGTATACCCTTTCGCCACTAGTCTTGCTTTAAAGGTTTCAACCTTTCCATCTATCCCTCTCTTCCTCTTGTAAACCCATTTGCAACCAACAGGTTTAATGCCGTTAGGCGCCTTTACAAGATCCCATACATGATTGGAATCCATAGAATCCAATTCAGATTTCATAGCTTGGACCCAATAATGTGCATCTATATCATTCATTGCTTCATCATAAGTGTAAGGATCCGATTCAGCCTCTTCTGAGATAGCCTCAAAAGTTTCTCCTAAACCTACGAATCTTATAGGAGGCTGAACAACTCTCCCACTACGATGAGGCACCTGTGTACTAGACATCTCATGAGTAGTATCTTGTGGTGTATCTAACATAGTCACATCATCCCTAGTTTCATCCATTGGTTGTTCAACTACAAATTCATTCATTTCAGCCAAGACAACTCTATTTCTAGGAGTAAAATTATTCATATAGTCATTTTCCAAGAATTTGGCATTTGTCCTAACAAATACTTTATTATCCTTATGACTATAAAATAAACCTCCAACTATTCCTTTTGGATACCCTACAAAAAATACTACTTCTGTTTTAGACTGTAACTTGTCAGACTTTCCTTTCAACACATGTGCTGAACAACCCCGAATGTGGAGATGTCTCATACTAGGCTTACGCCCATTCCACAACTCTACAGGTGTTTTAGGAATAGACTTTGAAGGTACTAAATTCAGAAGATACATTGCAGTATTTAAGGCATATCCCCAAAAAGAAATTGGTAGAGTCGAATAACTCAACAAGGACCTAACCATATCTAAAAGAGTCCTATTCCTTCTTTCTGCTACACCATTTTGTTGTGGAGTTCCAGGTGCAGTCAACTGGGATATAATCCCATTTTCAATCAAGTAATCCTTAAAATCACCAAGAAGGTATTCGCCACCTCGATCAGATCGAATGGCCTTTATGTGTTTACCCAATTGATTCTTAACTTCAGCCCTAAACTCTTTGAACTTTACAAAGGTTTCGGACTTCCGTTTCATTAGGTACACATAACCAAATCTAGAGTAATCATCAGTGAAAGTAATGAAATACTCATAGCCACCTCTTGCTTGGATTGACATAGTACCACATACATCTGAATGTACTAGTTCTAGCAAATCTTGGGCTCTTCTACCCTTTGCATTAAAAGGTCGTTTGGTCATCTTACCTTTTAAACAAGATTTACAAACTGGAAAACCATCAAAGTCCATGGGCTGTAAAAGTCCATCTTTGATTAGTCTTTGAATCCTACTTAAATTAATATAACCTAAACGCAAGTGCCATAGATATGCATCATTAGTAGAAGGAAACTTTCTCTTTAATGATTTTACATGAGAGCTACTATCTAATTCAGAATTGTATAATTCATGCTTATCAGGAGTTAAAATATAAAGACCATCCACAATATTGCCAGAACAGATAAACACATTACCCTTCTTTATTACAATATTGTCTTTCAGGATAACACAATATCCATGTTTACCTAAGTAAGTTGCAGAAATTAAATTCCTACGAACATTAGGTACATACAAACAGTCTTCCAATATTAAAACTCTAGACTTAAAACATAAATTAAACACTCCAACAGCTACAACTGGAATCTTGCTCCCATCAGCCAAAATAAGAAATAGTTCTCCCTCATTCAACTTTCTGGTCTCCTGAAACCCCTGCAAAGAATTGCAGATATGATTAGTACAACCTGAATCCACACACCAGGAATCTGTTGGATTCTGTACCAAACATATTTCAAGAAGAAATGAACTTTTCATACCCTTATTCTTGGCAGCTTTGAATGTTGGACAATTTCTCTTCCAATGTCCTTTCTCACCACAATGGAAATACTTTCCTTTGGTTTTCTTTCCTTTGTTGGCGACCCCTAAGGCAATTTGTTTACCATCATTCTTAGTGAAGTCCTTCTTCTTCTTCTTCTTACCCTTGCCTTTCGACTTAGGTTGAGAAGTAGAAGCTTCACCCACATTGGCTTCAACACTAGAAGTACCAAGGATGCCTTCCGCCGCCACTAACTCATGCATTAATTCAGACAAAGAATAAATCTTTTTGTTCATATTATAATTGAGTCTGAATTCCTTGAATGATTCTGGTAGTGACTGGAGTATCATATCCACTTGGGATTCTCCATCAATGTCGGCACCTAAAACTTCTAATGTGTTCAGATTAGTAATCATCTTAAGACAATGCTCCCTCACTGAACTTCCTGCAGCCATTTTGGTATTATAAATTTGCCTCATGGTTTCTTGCCTTGCAGAACGGCCTTGCTCACCAAATATCTTCTTCAGACTATGCATTATGTCCGAAGCAAGTTCTACATCCTGCATTTAATGTTGTAGAACATTTGAGATAGATGCTAGGATATAGCACTTGGCTATCTCATTAGATTTCTGCCAACGATCATATCGCTGTTTTTTCTCAAGAGGAGCATCTAATGAAAGAAAGTTAGGACATGGTTGAGTAAGCACATATTTGTGCTCTTCAGCAGTAAGAACAATGTCCAAATTTCTTTTCCAGTCAACATAGTTGGAATCTTTTCCAGCCAACTCTTAAAAAACTTTGCAAGAAGAGAGTTCATGGCATGGCAGACTTTAACAACCTGTCTTTTTGAAACACTTAAACAAAACTCATCATGGCATCATATGTGAAACAGAAATAAAGATTGCATACATAAATAATCATGTTTATAAAGAGAGAAAAGAAACAACACATGGGTGATAGGTGAAGAAACATACATCATCATATATATATGAAAATAAAGTACAATGTATGTCAATAAATGGTCACAAGACCAGTATACATGAGGCTAAAGTAAAAGAAAGAAAAGAAAATACATAAGAACGTCACTACATACCTTAAGATCTATAAACACTCCCCCTAAACAAGAAAAGTCTTATACTAACTCTCCCCCTAAATACAAGACTACTCTCAACCCAAAACAACTCCCCCTATTTGTCACGAATGATAAAGGGCAAGTCACTGAGAGGTCATCATCTCATTATCATTGGAAGAGCTAGCATCCTCATCATCACCATCCTCATCTGCCGAAGCCTCTAAAGAAGGAGAAGGAGAAGCGGTGAAACCACCAAGGTGAGTCTATCGTCATGCAATACGACCGACACGGGTGTTCACCTGACACAACTCATTAGTGAGAGAGTCAAGGCGAGCATCCATGCGCTGAAGTTGCGCCATGATGGCCTCCAAGGTCACATCACCAGTCGAGGAAGAAGGAGCGGAAGTGGAAGGAACAGTAGAAACTGTAGGACCAGTAGACTCTACACATGGCCACTTTGGTCGAAGTTGAGCCTCGCTCCACTGAACGGAGCTAGCGTCGATGGCACCCATGGTGGTGAAGTAAGGAGAATCAGGAATGGGGATGGAGAAGTGGCGAAGGATCTGTGTGATATCCGAAGGAAAGATAAACTTATCACAGGTCGTCGTATCTTGATAGATATCGAGGATAGAAGTGACGAAGTGAGAGGGGAAGTCAATAGAGAGGTCCTCAAGAAGAGACAAAAGAAAGCGAGCACGAGGCTCAGTGATAGAGTTACAGTGAGACAGTGGAGTAAGAGTAAATGTCATGACCATATTAAGGAATCTCGGACCTTTTGCAAAGCCCGAGCATGGGGTGTTTTGCTTCCCACCCCATATGGAAGGTGTCTCACAAAATTGAGACAAAAGCTTGTCTTTAGACACAGTTCGAAGATGCTTACAGCCAGGGTAGTCAGGATGCGCTACCCATGGAGCATGTAGTACCTCGGGTATAAGATCCAGGGTAACTACGATGCGTGTGCCTTGAAATGTCGTGTCAAACCGAGGTACAAAGGTATTGATATCGTGTATATTGGAGTAAAACTCCTATATAAATAAGATGGGACACCTCAAGGGTCTCTCAAGTAAAGAGTCTTAGCCCCAAGTCCGAATGACAGCGAGGAGAGGAGTGTCGGCAAAGTCCGACAAAACAACATGACACTCCAAATGAACGCCACGTTTCTAAAAGTTCTCCAAGATGTCCTTTTAGGCCTTCTCATCATGGAACCAAATTTGAAAAGGGGGGATAGGATTAGAAGAAGAAGATCTGGAACCTTGAAGAGGATTTTGGCCCAGAGTGGACTTACGCGCTTTGGGTGCCATAACGAAGTCCATCCAAGAGAGAGAGAGATAGATAGACAGACAGACAAACAGAACAAAATCACGACCAGATTGTTAGGATATATGTGATTCATGTTAGGAACATATGTCAAAATTTTATGTAATCGGCTAATCCTTTGACGAAACGCACTTTACTTGTAATTGGGTAGATCTAGGATGTGTTTAATACTTCAAGGAACAAGGGTTCAAGTTCAAGTGTTAAAGCCATGCAAGTCTATCCAAGAATCAAGTGAAGAAGTGCTGGTTTTTAAATCTCGACAGCTAGTATCTATCGTGGTTTAAAAAGCTGTTTCAGGCCGAGGCTCAATAGTTGCTCGATAGATAGGGTATCTGTCGAGGTTTATGAAAAACACATTTTCTGTTTTGATTTTCATCCAATCCGTGAGTATGTGTTTGGGTTTTCTTTTCTCACAACCCTAAACATATATAAGGATTATTTTAAGGTCCATCACAGGTTGCATAGTTGCACAAGAGCACAATTGCACAAGTGTGAAGAAAAGTGTGATCGCAAACTTAGTTTGCCCTAGTTCATCTTGAAGAAGCTACTATGTTTGTACACCGTAGGGTTTTGTGACCAAGCAACTTCGTGATCTTCATCTGGGATGAACTGAAGAACTTTGCAGCCAACATCCTTCTTAAGTTGGTGATCAAGTCGCGTACTGGGATCCGTGCATATATTGGTTAGTCACGTACTAAGAGTCGTGCAATACAAGGAGAGATTGTCACTATAGAACAAGTCCAATTAGGTATTGGGGTAAGGGTTCAACTGTAGGTTGGTATAAGGTATTGAGATTCTTTTACTTGCAACCGCTTGTTTTGATAATAGTGGATTTTCGGGAGTGGTGACCTTAAAATCACCCGGTGGGGGGTTTTTTGTCTTGGAGGTTTTTTCCATTCGTAAAAAAATAACTATGTCAATTTATTTTTCGCTGCATTTTACTTTAGTTGGTGATTTGTTTTTGCTGCCATGTACACTGCATGTTTATTTGATTAATTAATAAACTTGGCTAATTAATCAATCACAAGGGGTCAATACATTCTCGAACTATCAAGTGGTATCAGAGCAGACATACTCTGATTAGGGTTTAATCTTTGCTGTGTGATCCATTGACCCTTGTTTGTCATGGATAGAGGACAGTCACTCATTGTACCTCCTTTATTTGATGGCACTAACTGTGCATACTAGAAAGTATGCATGAGAGCTTTCTTGTAGTCTTTAGATTAGAAAGTATGGCAAGTTGTGGAGATAGGCTGGACCAAGCCGAAGGAAGCGCCGGCCGATTGGGATGATACAAAGATCAAGGCGGAAAATTTCAATAGTAGGGCGCTGAATGCTCTATTCAGTGTGGTCACAAATGAGGAGTTCAAGAAGATATCCTCTAGTGAAACTGCGAAGGAAGCATGGACCATTCTCTAGACAACCTATGAAGGGACCAAGGCTGTCAAAAAATGGAAGCTTCAGAGGCCCACTACTAGCTTCAAAGAAATTAAGATGGAGAAGGATGAGTCATTTGATGAGTTCTATCCCAGGCGTAAGGACATAGTAAGCTCAACTTTTAATCTTTGGGAAACCATTCCCGAACCCAAGATTGTGAGAAAGGTGCTCAGATCTCTACTCGATAGATTACATGCTAAGATCACCATGATTGAGGAGTCAAAGAATATTGACAAAATTCCATTAACAGAGCTAGTTGGAAATTTGCAGACCTATGAGTTGGGTTTGTCTAGGATCGGGAAGTCAAGCAAGAGCAAGAGTATAGCACTGAAGACCAATAGCAGTGACACAGATGAGTCTTCCGAAGCTGAAGATTCCAAAATGAAGTCCTACATCACCAGGCAACTCAAGAAGTTCATGAAAAAAATGCAAAGGGCTTCGACAAGGACCGTAGGTAGTCGAGTTCTTCTCAGTCTAAAGAGCCAAGATGTTGTGCATTGATAATAGCTTAATTTTGCATATTTATATCATTGTTAGAAAGCATTATCATACTTATTTTGAGTTAATTCATGCATTTTATATTTGGTTTGGGAATAATGGTGAATAATCAATTTTGTGCTTAATTGGATCTTATTACGTGAATTTGTCTTTTGTAGGAGAATGAAATTAAATAAGTAGATTTGTGCAAAGAAGAATACTAATGGACTTTAAATTTACAAGGGCCATGATGAAGTTACAGAAGGCCAACCCAATTAAATTTAAGTCCAATTGGAGTAAGGAATCAAAGGAAATTTGCACTAAATCCAAGTCCAATTCGGATTAGGATTCCAGCTCGCACATTAGTTAGTATTTTTGGCATAACTTTTGGCTCAGATGTCTAATAAAGATGATTCAAGTTGGGTTGGAAATTTAACTTAAAGGGCTACAACTTTGTAGTTTACCAAAAGTCCGAATTGTGACTTTAAATGGGCCAAAATCGTCGGTTAAGTGAAGCCTAAAAATCTGAAATTTTCTCCAAACAGGAATTCAACTTTTAATAGGATTTCTTGACCTATTTAAAGGCTCTTTAGGGCAAAATTCAGAGAGGCCAGAGCTAGGACTGGAACTGAAGTGCAGGCAGCCGCATGTGGCTTCCTTGGTGACTTTTCTCTAACACTGTGACTATTTCTTTCTTTACTTTATTGTCTAGTTGAATGTTTAGTATTTTATTCTTGTATTTAATTTTAATTACTATGAGTAGCTAAATTTATAATTAGGGTTGATGATGAAATCTTGTTAAGGATTATCATTAATATTAATGTGATTTGATTTTTCCCACAATAGTTGTTCTTTAATGATTTAAATTGTTCTTGCTTCATATCAATTGACTAAGATGAGATTTTAGATATGAGTTCAATCATGTTTTTTTCATGATTTAGGATTTATCTTAATTAGCTGAATGCTTGGTTTATTAATTCTTGATTATAAAATAAGATATTGCTTGTGATTTGTTTGTCAATGGATACAATTTATGATTTGATTTTTAGAATTGGATATATATGTGATTTGTTTGGCTATAGATACAATTGACGAATTGATTTTATACTTAAGAAGCAAAGAAGAACATGCTTTTGAGTTTTAAAATAAGGATTTTGATGAAAATATTTTCCATGATAGCGAGATTGGTTTCTAGAATATCATGCAGTGGTTGGGAAAAATCAATGATCATAAATATATGCTGATATGAATTAATAAGGTGGATTCCAAAACCTTAATTCATTTTCCTTGATTGTTTACATCTTTTATTTGCTATATATCTTTTGCTTAGTTTAACCATTTGCTTAATTTTATTATATGCTTAGTTTATTTAATCTCAGAAAAACCAATTTTTATTAAACTAGATTAGGATTAATTTGGTTAAGGTTTAATTAATTTTCCTACGTTCATTCAAGTCCCTATGGATTTGACCTCGTTCTTGTCAAACTATACTTCGGTACGGTTCGTACACTTGCGAGTTTTTAAAATTTCACAACAAGTTTTTGGCGCCATTGACGGGGACTTGGTTAGGACAATAGATTAGGTTTTAATTGAATTTTTCCTTCTACTAGTTGTATTTAATTTTTTTCTTTAAATAGAAAAAAAAAAGTCTTTGGGCTTGGTGTATGAGAACGTGGATACGTGATAAAGAAAATCATCTTGTTAGTTTTGATTATCCACCCACAATGGGAGAAACAGGAGATGATTCAAAAACTCTTAGGGAGTTGTTCTCACCCCTCACCACCAATCCTCCATCTTGCATAGTATTGCTTGTAACCACTGCTGCACATTTTGAGTTAAAGCCACAGATAATCCATCTTCTTCCCACTTTTCATAAATTGGATAGAGAAGATCCTTATATGCATGTGAATGATTTTATTGAGATTTGTGCTACTTGTAAGTTCCAAAATTTTATTGATGACTTAGTTCGCTTGCATTTATTCCCTTTTTCCGTCAAGGATAAGGCAAAAGCATGGCTCAATTCTTTGTCACTTGGATCTATCACTTCATAGGAACTATTGGTCACAAAATTCCTCTCTAAATTTTTCCCAATGGCCAAGACCAATCCTTTGAGGAGAGAAATTGTTGATTTTATCAGGATGAACAAGAGAAATTTTATGAGAGTTGCAAGAGATTTAAGGACTTGATCTTAAAGTGTCCTCATCATGGTTTTGAAACATGGAGACTAGTACAATATTTTTATAATGGTTTGACTTAGACAAATCGTAACATGATTGAGTCTATGAATGGTGGTGGATTTTGAGTCTTGTAGATGATGAGGCATACATATTTCTTGAGAATTTTTCTGAAAGTTCACAACAATTGGATTTTTCCAACCGTAAAGAGAGATCTGCCCTTGCAATTAAGAAAGGAGGATTGTATGAAGTGAGTGAAGATTTAGACATAAAAGCTAGTTTGACAATCTCACTCGTAAGGTTGAAGCTTTAGCTTTAGGTAAAGCGATGAATTTTGTCAATCAAGTTCAAAGTGAAACATGCTATATTTGTGCAAGTCCTATGCATATAACACAAATGTGTCCTTCTGCAGCTGGGTACCCTGATTTTTATACTTGGCAAGAAAATGCACTGAATAATTATGGAAAACTATTTGCTAGTCCATTTTCAGAGACATACAATCCAAATTGGAGGAATCATCCTAATTTCTCATGGAGGCAAAATCAGCCTCCCACAAATGTAGGTGGACAACAAGTGTATCAACAAAGTCAATTTCGTCCACCTACTCAAGCATATCCTCCCATTGGTGTACAAATGCAGTAGCTTCTCACAGAGATAAATAATCTCTAAGTCTTTGTATTCGTGTGTTACAATTCTTAAAATAAGCCTTATATATGTCTAGGATTGTGAGAAAAGAAACCCTAAAGAAATATATAGAGTTTATTTAGACCCCTTAAACACACAATTGGATTAACCTAATTAACAAGCCAAGTTATTACTTAGTCCAAATTCCAAATCTAGGTTAACACAATCATATAATCATATCAATGCAAAGTGCGAAATATAAAAACATAAATATATGATGACCCAGGAAAATCAAACCGGTAAAAAAACTTGGGAGGATTTAACCTAGTTATCCTCAAGGTAAACCTGAATCCACTATGAAAGAATCGAAGTTGTACAATAGTGACTTAGACCACTAACATCCTATTGCTACACACTAGTAGAAACTTACTGACACGACCATGTGCAAGTTCCGAGACCACGGACTCCTTCTTTCTTGGATTCTCCATCAAGTACAAGTAGTCCCGCTTGTGTATCTTTAAGCTCTTATGGCAGCAACTGAATGATCATCAAGTTCTTGAAGCAATCTCCTTCTTGATAATCCTAAGCTTGTGTGAAGGCAAGCACCTCTCAGATCTCACAAGAGATTCACACAAACAGCAATATAAGCAACCTCGAAAACGTGACTAGGGTTTACCTTTTATACCTAGGGCAAAACATAAAACTCTACACGTCATATGGGCTTAGGGCTGAGTTGGAAATTCTGCAGAAAAAATAATCTACACGATTTTTGATCGGTCGAGTCTAATTCTCGATTGATCGAGCCAGACAGATTTACACAGCAACTTCTGCAGTTAACTCGATTCCAACTTTACATGAATGTCATACTATGAGCAAGTCTAAAACAAGACTAAACACCTATTTTGATCATGGTTTGCCAACAATACACATTAGAGTTCTAATACATTAGTTCCTAAGTACTTAGAACCTAACAAAATACATAATCCTGGGCAAAATTTCAGATCTGGCAAATTGAAAAACGTTATTCTCAATAGATCGAGCTTCTATTGAGCCATCTGTTGAGCTTCTCATTTAGTCTCGACAGTAGTTTCTATTGAGTTATCTGTCGAGAATTAATGAGATAGCCTTTCTTCACTTGTTTCTTGGATCAATCTTTATGTCTTTAATACGAACACTTGGTACGCTTGAATAACATATTTCTTGATGTATTAAACCCAACTTAGATCTACTCAATTACAAGTAAAATGCATTTTGTCAAATGATATGCCAATTACATAAAATTATGACTGTAACACATTTCAATAATGCTTTGCTAATTTCCAAAAATACTTTACTACACCAAGAAAAGCAAAGATAAACCCTAAGAATCAGCACTTATGGGTTGCTTGGAATAAGCACTAAGAAAAATTTAAGCATAAGCACCTAAGGTGTTAGGAATTAGCACCTAATTATTAGAAAATCTCCAATTTGAATATCATTAATCAATCAATCATCTCCTCAAATACCAATAAACTAGGCTCTTATATAGACTTAGAGCTTCTAGGAAATAAAGAGATAAAAGATAACAACTAATGAAAACCAATCCTAACTAAAATCAAATACTAATCCCTATCTGAATAAAACTCTACAATTATCCAATTTCCTATGAGATTAAAAAAAAAAATTGAAAATGTATATTCTAAAATAATTTTGGTTTTTCTCCTACATTAGAAGGTTTCCCTGTAGTGGTTTTTCCCTTAGATAGCTTTCCTTGTTGACTCATTGTAATTGATTTTGTGCGATTTGTGACATCATATATGATACGCCATAAATTCTTTAATTGTTTTAACACTAGGGTCAAAACAACCTCATAGCCTCCATCCACCCAACATGACTTTGAGGGGGGTGTTAGAATATAAGACTTTGAGAGAGGAGGGGGGGGGGGGTGTTAGAATATAAGCTAAATAGGCTTAGGCCAAAAAATGTATTGTTGTACTTGTACTACACTCATATTATTTATACAACACATAATATGTATATTAAAAAGGCAGTCACTTGTACATCTTAGAGTATTTCATTGTTTACTATAATAAGACTTCAGTCTTTTACTAAGAGTACACACTCACAACTACAATCATGTATTATGGTGCCTCTTCTAAACTAATAGTTAATTCCGTATATGTTTCCGGTCTACTAGAAGAAGTGCTAGATTGGCCTCTCCTTAGAACAAAAGCTGGCTGTTTAGGAGTTGCAACTGTTGCGATTTCACTATCAAGCATGGTAACAACATTTGACATGGTGGGTCGATCAATTGGGTCTTCTTGTATGCATAAGAGTCCAACATTTACGCACTTCATAAATTTTTCTACATTGCAAGATTCATGCAGAGTTTGGTCTATTAAATCCAATACCTTGTTTTCTGTCCACAATCTCCATGCCTAAGACAAATTCAAAACCAAAATTATGAAGTAGAAAATGACAAAGGAATGAATGGTTATAAAAAAAATTCATCACACTTACATAGCCTATAAGGCTCATGGCTTGTTCCGATCGATAAAATCCAGTGTTCTTTTTTCCACTAATAATCTCAAGCAAAACTACGCCAAAACTAAAGACATCAGTTTTAATTGAGAATACTCCATTCAATGCGTACTCTGGAGCCATATAGCCACTGCAGTAGAGGGGATTTATATTACATCAAGGAATTAGGTTGGCACATGTATATCATTTGCTAAATAGAGTTAGGAGATTGAAAAAAAAAAATCGTCAATATAGAAGAATCAACTTTTATACTATCCACTATAAACTTACTAGGTTCCAATTACTTTAGTTGTGTTTGTCTCAATTTCTTTGCCTCCAACAATCCTCGCTAAGCCCAAGTCAGATATTTTGGGGTTCATCTCATGATCTAGAAGAATGTTGCTAGTTTTCATGTCTCTATGGATGATCCTTAATCTGGAGTCATGGTGAAGATAAAGAAGCCCTCGAGCTATTCCCAAGATGATGTTAAAGCGCATCTCCCAATCCAAAAGCACGCTTCGCTTTGGATCTTGCAAGGTTTTCCATTTTTCATTAAACATAACAATATTAGCAACACTAGCAAGTAAATAAGATCTAATCTATGAATTACTTGTGGATATTAAGAGCTTGGTTTAGGAAACCAACCAAATATAAATAAGTCTAAGCTTTTGTTTGGCATGAACTCATAGAACAAAATCTTTTCATCTCCTTTTATGCAATATCCCCGAAGTCTAACAAGATTCCTATGTTGAAGTTTTGCAATCAACACCACCTCATTTTTAAATTCCTTTAATCCTTGTCCAGAGGCACTCGAGAGCCTCTTTACTGCCATTTCATTTCCTCCTGGAAATGTACCCTGCCACCAAATTCACCATTAACACGATGTTACGAATTACTACTAACCAGAATCTATTTATTATGAACATAAAATACCAGGCAGTGTTGCTGAAATTATCTTATAAACAGGCCCATAGCCCCCCTGTCCAAGCTTGTTTGCATCTGAGAAGCTATCTGTAGCAGCTAATATGCTTTCCAAATCATAAAATGGCAGATCTATGTCTGTTTCACCTTCTTCTCTAAACTCACCCGAGTCTATAAAGTCCTTAACATGTCGTTCAGTGTCCATTGTGCGAAGTACTCTATTTCTTTTATCCTTGTTTCTGTTTTCTGAGTTAGGATGACAGCAATATACGTTAATTACAGGAAAGAACTAATAAATGGTTTTATTTTAGTTAAAATGGACAAAAGAATAGATTATGCATATATAGTGAACAGCATGCAAAGCAATTACCTTGCCTCTTGGCCATCTTTCTTCTCAATATATATATAAATATAATGGTACATGAGAAAGCAATCACACTCATAAGAGATACCGCAACAATCAAAGACAACGCCATCTTCCTTTTTGAAGCCTCATCTAATGACCCAGGTTTACCACGTACTATTGACGGAGGAGTAATACCTTTACAAGAAAGAAACAGAGCTAAAAATAGGTAAAATATGAATACGACTCTCCATCATTATGCTTTTGACATTAAACAAGCTCCAATGGCAATCGAAATGATAAAAATTCGAATTCAAGAAATATAATGTTTATGTTGATTGTTACAGACAATCGATTTGTTACATCTTTTTTAATCAATTTTGGGCATTTGGGATCCATTTGAAGGCCCAAAAAAAGATTTTTTTTTTTTTTAATTCTCTTTTATATCACAGGATTTTTAGTATCGCTATAGGATCACGATCTTATAAGATCTGGATTGAGATCCCACACGAATTTGACCTTGGTAGAGATTCTAGTGAGATTTAGGATAGTTTAAGGATGTTGGATCTTAGGATCGTAAGATCCTAAGATCCGGATTGATATACTGATAACTATGGTTACAGTCATATATAATGTTAATATTGATTGTTTCAATTATAATAATGTACATTATTGCTGTAAGATAATCATTAAAAAAAAATCACAATTTCTAAGCAAGGTAAAGATAGAATTTATTATAGAAGGACAATAAAAACTTTTGGGAAACTGGATAGTGCAAATTTTCCTAGCACTATGGTGAAGAACAAGTGCAACAAGGAGTGAAATTTTAAATAAATAAATAAAAAATCAAGTATGATAGAAGGGAATCAAAATCTTTATAGAATATTTTCCCATTATTTTGTTTGGGATTTTTAATTGAGAAAATGGACTTTGGGAGTTTAAGTGAGAGAAAATGGAATGAGAAGAAGGGGACACTCATTCTTCTCTTTTTCCTTAAAACCTCAAATGTCATTTCTCCCATAATTGTGAGAAATTGAAGAGAATGAAATTAGATTTGATGAATATTTTTACTAAAACTCTCAAAATACCACTATATATTCAGCCATTAATCTTAAAATAGGAGGTCTAATAGTAATATTGTCATAAAATGATTCTATTCATTTATCTCTATGTTACTCCCAAACAAGATTACTTACATTCTATTAATTTCCATTCATTTATTTTAAAACATTCAAATAAGATTACTTAATTCTATTTCATTCATTTCTCTTACTTAAAATACATTTCACTCCCTTCCATTCCTTTGATTATTCTTATTCATTCTATTTCATTACCTTATGAACTTCTAAACGAAGCCTTATTGTTCCATTTTGTGTTCCACAATTCCCAGCTGTCACCCATCACTTCACCTCTCCCCCCCCCCCCCCCTCTTATATAGTAACCAAAATCTAAAGTAGGGCAAAAAAAATGAGACACTACATGTTGCAATTGGCAGAACAATATAGAGTGGAATTTTAAGAGTGAGATAGAAAAAATTTATTAGGTAAATGCCTCCTTAACAATACCAGCAGCCTAGTCTAATTCTTTCTTCACTATAAAAGCAATATTAATTTGTCAGTGGCAAAAAACATAACATCCTTACCTTGAGTACAATTCAAATTTGAGACATCCCATCGGAAGTTTGGGGCACAATGGCACCTCTTCTTTCCATCTTTTGTCGCATTGCAAGTTGAATGTGGCCAATCCTTGCAGTCCGCGGTTGAAATACAAGTAGGCTCCAGTGGTGGCTCCCAACTAATCTCTACACCTGTAATTTCAGAGCTCAAGTTGCCAGGGTCAGGTAACCAGTAGTTCACATAGTTCACACTAAATGGCAAGGAATGATTGAGCCCCAGATCTGCTGAATTTCTATACTTGAAATTATCTGTATAGTTCTTGACTTGAATGACAAATTTTTGTTCCATTGGATAGATACTATCGACTCGGTAGGGGCCACTAGGTGCCTTGAAGCTAAGCTGGCCTGTGGATATGTCACAGTGAAAGCTAAAGTACATTGAGTCACCGCAATTTGGGCTTGTGCTCAGCGGATAGGGGATCCCGTTAGTGCCACAAGGCTCACAGTTCCGTGCACTTGATCCTGCAAAGGTATAGAGTGAAATAGAAACATATATAGTAGCTAGCTAATACGGAATTATAAAACATGGTAAAGGGTCTATTTATTTAATTATTATTTTTGGATAATTCACTAGTTTGGAGAGGGAGAATTTGATCCCTAAATTCCCACTGGCGGCGCCACATATAGGTCAGGGTGGTCCCAAGACCACCCTGACCTGAATTCTTCTTTATATATATATATATATATATATATATATATATATATATATAATAAAAAATATTTATTTATCTACCTTTAAAAAAAATTAGGAACACCTTCAAAAAAAATCAGGAACACTCTCAAAAAAATTTTATGCCAATAAAATTAAATTTTGGTAGATTATTTGTTACATTTTGGCTGGTACCAGTTTTTAGAAGAAAAAAAGAAAAACTCTTAAACTGACAAACTCGTCAGCACAACATGTCATTACTTGCGTCGAATGCCTAAATAACAAATCCAGCTATTGCAAAGGTCGCCCTTTCTTCTTCTTCCTTTTCGTCTTCTTTGCTTCGTCTCAGACGTTCTGCTAGTCTACCTCTTCTTTCTTTTTTTACTCTAGTTTTTGCTTTGTCAAGTTTTTTCTTTAGTTTGTTTTTTAGACTTTTAGCTTGCTAACCCCACCCACGTGACAAAACTCAAAAAGCTAACAAAATATTCTTTCAAACTTATTTATTGAGTCTTGCCTCTTCCCAATATGATATACATATATACACTCTTATTGTACTATTTTTTGTTGTTGTTTTTCATTATTTAATTTCATATTTATGTTTTAATATTCTAAAACAGTAATTGTTATGTAATAACTAAATGATTTGAGTGTCAAAAAAGAAAAACTAAATGATTTGTTTTATTTGAGGTTTATTTATTTAGATCAATAATTTTATGTTGTATAAGAAAATATAAATATATATTATTTTTAATTTTTTTTAAAAATCCCGAAACACCCTGAAACGGTACGTCAAAATAGATCTGTACTGAAATATTCCGTTCTACTAAACAAACCGAAACATGGTCCAAAACGGTATTCATAACATTGCTTTCAAGCAAAAAGAAAAAGTTAAAAAAATTCGAACTTAAATCTAAAAAAGAAAAAATTGTAACAGAGAATCTGAAGAAAAAAAAATTGTAACAGAGCAAGCCCACCGAGGAACACCCTGATAAATAATCCTGGAGCCGCCACTGTAAATACCTCGATTGGTAACACTAGAACTTGTCAATTAAACCACAACTTTTGGCACTTGCTAAATGTTTTAATTAGTATCATGAATTTGTCTAGCAACACAACATGGCAATGATCTACTTCACATACCATCTACTTCTATAGACACTCTCACAACTCACAGGTGACACATAAAATTATGTTTAGAAATAATAAAAAATTTCCAGTCAACAATGCTACTAAAAGAAATTTCACAATACATTAAAGTAGGAAATTGTAATTAATGCAATATCACTTTCACTTAGACCATCACATATATATTTCTTGTTATATAGCAATCACAACCTAACTAAATAGAATGCATAACTTTTTGAAAGATCATCCTATTCAATGTACAACTATATTTTTGTATGTTAGCTAAATAAACTTATGAAAATAAGTTCATCGAAACACACTAACAAACTTCTGATAGAACTATGCTCATTGTAAAATTCATTATCAATAATCCTTTTAAAAAATTTCTATAATTATTGCTTTTTGAATACATACAAAAAGTGTGACTCTGTCTTAATATCTCTGTATACTCACTACAACAAACTTGAGCTTTTTCAATGTATTTATATCCACGCTTTAGTTTCACAACAAAGGGTATTGTTTTAGTTTTTTTTTTATACTTATTTCAACGGTTTCAAACCGTTGAAATTTATCTCAAGGCAACATCTATTTCAATAGTTTTCAATAATATTTCAACATTTAATAATTGTTGATAAAGGTGAGTCACGTTTTTCAACGGCCACATAAGGTGTAGGATAATGATGAGTTTGAGTTTAAGTTGAACTTGTTAGAAAGATAGAGTTTCACTCCTTATTAAGTTTAGACTAAACAAAAATAATTTTATTTAAATAAAATAATAATTTTATTTAAATATTGTGCTAACATGAAAAATTGTAAAAATTTCAGAAATTTCGGTTATATATAATAATTATAATAGTAATATAATATATATATTTATATAGTCTAAAAAATAAAAAATAAAACTATATCCAATTAGAGACTAGAGTCCCAAAACTATAGCTTTCCTAATTACAATACTCATTATATATATATATATATATATATATATCAATTTGTACAAGGAGTAGATACCTATATCGGATTTGGCAACGCGAACGGAGATGTTACGACCGATTTCATACTCCTCTTGAAGATCGCTTAGATCTTCATTCCAAATCCAACATTTGTTGGCACTACTTGTAGAAGTACCACCTCTCTGCGTGCTTTCAGTTACCTCATATGAATAAGCCTGGCACCGGCAGTCCCCAACGCACAATTTTTTGCATTCTTCTTTATCTTTTACCTCGGAATCTGTGTCTGGATCGCGCACTTTCATCCTATGTAAGCTCAAGAATGTCCCACTCATGTCACATGATGTCGAATTTTTGGTGCAGCCATCAAAAAAATTTCGAGAATTCCACTTCTTAAGATCAGTAGGCTTGGACCCAGGCAAACATTTGCACCTTAACCAATTGTTGTTGTTACAGCTCCCAGGTTTCCCACAAGCTTTGTAAATGCTACAGCTGTTTTCTGGCTCCCGCCATGGCAAGGACCAATTTTGATTCTTTATATCCCAGACCAGAAACCTTAACTCCCCAGAGTAATGCATCACCAGCCTTGCGTTACTATAATTCTGAGATGTTTTTGTGTTTCTAAAATATCTAGAACTAGTTTTTGTGCTGAAATTTGATAACAAGTTGGCTATGTAATAAGGCATTTTTTCCGATTTCAAGAACTTACCTGGACTTTTCCAGTGAAAACCTACCTTTTCTTTGATAGCGTAGGTACCCTCTCCCGATTCATCTTCATCTTGCTTAAATGTAAATTGACCAGGTCCCGGGTCACTGGAGCCGTTCCATGCGACCAAATTTGTCTTTTCATCCATCTTCATGCCTGAAAGAAATGTATCAGTTGGATATTTGAAGCTCTCCCACAGAATCATTGCTGACTGAACATCCTCGCTTAAGACCAGGTTTCCAGAATCCATGAGTCTTACAATCTGATTTGTGGACGAGGATTTCTCAAGACCTGGAGACCAATATTCTCTTCCGAAACTAGAGTTATCCCATACCTTGAGCTTGCCATCTTCTGCAATTCCAAAAACTCCAGTGGAACCGTCAAGTATTGGCTCATCTCGGTTAGCAACCCATACAACTGCTTGTTGACCCCATGTGTGATACCATATCCCCACGAACCTTTTGGTGCTTGAGCTTTTCATAGGGGCGAAGAATCCAAGTTCAAAAATTCCTCCAGCGGAGACAAGAGTTGAACCGTTGTCAATGATCCACTCGCCATGCTTCAAAATATCTCTAGTGGAGCAATATACAATAGAGGAACAAAACAAGAATATATACAAGAAGAAGATGGAAGATGGCAAGCGATTTGGAGACATTTTATTGATAGTTTTTATCATGATTTGTGAGGAAATTAAGCAGGTGGTTGGAATTTCTCTTCTCATTTGAAGCACACATTCTGTGGATGGTTGCTATAGTCCAGTTGCAAAAAGTTTTGCTGCTATCGTCCACACTTTGCGATAGTTCAGTTACAGAAAGGCCCTCGATGTTCTTGCTTTTTAATCGAAATGCTTATGCTCAGAAAATTTTTCGTTTTTAAAAATGTTGCGCATAAATATTATATAAAAAATAAAAATAAAGGGGGATTTATTTTTCAAGGATCTATTTGAGATTTACTTATTTTGTTGATACTAAAAACTTTTTGTTGAAGGAACTCTAAATAAAGGTAAAATTAGTTGAAATAGTATAGTGAGACTTATAAAATAATGCTAAAAAGCGCAGTGGGCTCATGAATAGTAGCAAAAGTAAGCTGAATAGTAAAATAGGCTAAAATAAGCTGACTTTTTAATTTTTACCAAACACACACTTTGTATGTAAAGTGTAAACTTTAGTTCTAGTGCAAAGAATCTTCTGTTCACTATTTGCCTATTTTAACGGTTTTGTACTTAAATATGAATAAAACCAAAACAAAACAAAAAGAAAGAGGAAAATAGAATGGTCTTACTGCAAACTGCAAGAGCCTAAAAGTTTAGGGGTTAGTGCAATTTTTTTAAGCATTTGATACCCAAAAATAAAAATAAAAATAAAAATTGAAAGACGGGCAGAATGAGTTTATTGGTATAAAAACAAAGTTTATGTACTAAATTAGGGGACAAAGGTTAAGGGGGTCAAACTACAACAACATAACAATTCTAAGGGTTTTAATGCATTTTACCTAAGAATGTTTGCAAAGATGCATGAATGAGTTGAACAAGACGAAATTGTCTTCTTTTTTTTTTTTTTTTTGATAGGAAGACTAGAAAATTTATATAATAAAAGAAGAAATTACATCATGATAAAGACCTTGTTCAAGAAAATAAAGACTTTCTTCGATCCAAATAGAAAAATTAACAATGCTAATAACATGCTTTGCTAAAAGGTGGGCTCGTTTATGTACATTGGAGAACCTTAGACTACAAAACTCATGACAAGTTACCCCAATCCTATAAGTAATAGGAGCCACCAAAGCAGGAGAAGGAAACATAACAACAAAAGCACGATAAATAATAAGAGAGTTACCTATTCCAAAGTGAGATCATAGATACCCACATCTTTAGCCAATTGAAGATCAGCGTCAAAAGCCTTTGCCTCAACCTCTAAGGGGAGTACTTATCTTCTTACTCAACGCAGCTACCACTAGCCCCTTGTCATCTTGGATAAAATCCTCGGCACCTGATTCCCTTTGATGCGAGAAAATAGCAGCAACCACATTCAATTTGTACAGTGAACTTGATGGGGAGACCAACTCCCTGTCAAATCTTGAGTAAGCTTTAGAGGCACAACATTAGCTACCTGGTACTCTTGCAGGTATTATTTAGCCCACTATACCATGTTGAGAAATTTAGAATTCTGGAAGATCTGGGGGATAAAGGTGTGATCTAAGCACTCTTTAGAAGCAGGAAAGTGTGAGAAATATCTAAGAAAAAAGATGCTACCACCACATTAAAGACCCTGCATCTACCTCCTTGGCCGCATTAATGGGAAAATGACCTCTAAATAGTAGAATTCAACCTTCCTGCTATTTATTTAAAGACTTCAAGAAGGTGGTGAATGAAAAAAGTATCTAAGGGAAAGATTTGTGTGACACGTGGATGAAATAGGGAAGAAGAAGAAGTATTTAAGAAGACAATAGAAGAAAGAAGGGGGGGACCTGAAAATTAGCTACAAAAGAACTAAGAACTGTAATCTTTGGGAGAGAAAGAGAAGTATTATACAAGTTGTCCTCGGCTTACGTCCGAGAAGGCTCCTTTATCATATTCATTTGTCATTTGCATAGATTGCAGCACTATAGCCGGCTAATCAAGCTTCTAACATCCCTAACCTAGATTTTAAATCCACACTTTACAAATTTTATTGTCTAAGGCTCATTGGGCTTGAGCCCACGTTTGTCTTTGGGTCCGGGTACAATTGTGCACTTACATCTTATATATTTATTATTTCTTGTAATTATCTTATCAAGTATTACAATAGTTTAGTTTAAGTAAAATTCTATAAGATACATGTTTTAAAAGCTTGAAAATTTTCAATCAATGCCAAACATTCTAATTAACCTAATAAAACGGCATGAGATGAGATTATCCCAAAGCATAATACACTGATAGTCCCATAGGGTATTTACTTAATGAAGTTCGGAATTCATATCAAAGATTGTGTAACCCGCAAGAGACGTAAAACTTTTACATTCCATTAATTATTCGCTACTCTTATTGGTTCTTACTGTGATAAATTAAATTTTCAACCATGCTCAACAACCTCATATGTTTTAAGAGTTTGAAAATTCTACTTCAACTAAAATTTTATAACAAAAATTGTCCAAAGTTTGCCACATCATCATTATTTTTTTAAAACAAAATTATTAAGAAAAATTGACTTGCACGAAACTTTTTTTTGAGAAAAATTGCACGGAAGTTTAAACATGTGTATGGTGGGCAATATATATTTTATTCTATCTACAATTCTACATTATCCATCTAAAAGTTGAAAGAGATTTCTTGTTGATAAAGTAACTGTGGGGTTGGGTTTGTCGGATTAGAGCAAGCTCACAAAACATCAATTATTAACAAAGAATTGTATGAATTTTTTTTATGTCCTTATTAATCTATATATTATTCTCATTATATATATATATATATATATATATATATATATATATATATATATATATATATATATATATATATCTGAAACCTTTGACATTTTTCTCTTATATTTTTCTGTAGTCATATATATTTTGTTTTGTTTTAATAATTTCTAAACAGTGAATAATCTAATTTTTTAAAATTTTTTGTAAGCCTTTGCATGTGTAAGTGCACAATTGTACCCAGACCCAAAAACAAATGTTGAGCTCAGGCCCAATGAGCCTTATGCAATAAGATTTGTAGAGTGTAGATTTGAAATTTAGGTTCAGGATGTTGGAAGTTTGATTAGCAGGCTAAAGTGCCACAATCTATGCAAATGGTGAACGAATACAACAAAGAAACCTCCTCAGACGTAAGCCGAAGACGATTTGTATACATATACCCTCTTTCTATGCCAAAGTTTACAACTCTTGGTTCCTGTTTTTTTCTCAGTAGAAAGTGTAGATCCCCCCTCTCTTTCCTCTCTCGTTTCCTTATATACTTCTCCTTCACTAGTTCATCCACATGTTATACAAATCTTCCCCTTGGATACTTGTCTCATCCACCACTTTCTTAAAGTCTTTAAAGAATAGCACGGAGGCTGAATCTTACTGGTCATAGGTCATTTCCCCATTAATGTGGCCAGGGAGGTAGAAGGGTCTTTAATGTGGAGATAGCATCATTTTCCTTAGATATTTCTCTCACATCCTTGCTTCTAGAGGGTACTTGGATCACCCTCTTACCCATCAGCTTTTCCAAAATCCTGCCTTTAACCCGTTTAGCAAGTCCTAGGGTCATTGCCGGGCCTGTTCGAGGATACATTCCTCCTCGGACAACTCCTCGGACCTTTACAATGCAGACTGACTTGTGGGCCTGGAGGCCATGATCAAAAACAAATTAGTACCAGCCAATCAGGCCCAAAACCCAAATGTTTATTCAGGAGTTTTTACCCCCCACAACACGTTTCTTCTTCATCAAATTGTAACATAAATTGAAGTCGTATAAGAGCAAATCATGCAATGATGTAATTTCTTAATCAATTTAAGATTTTATAAAATTATTTTAGTTTACCTCACAAATAGGTAGGTTCTAGTGCATAGTATGGTTTAGCGACTAGTAGTTCTTTATTATTGAATTAAAACACCAATCAGTTTTTAACATAGGTGGGGATTTCAATGAATGGGTTAACTCAATCTTAAATATTACCTTTGAAAAATTTATGCCTTCTCCTTAAATTACCCTTTATAATTTCTGTAAAATCCAATTTTACCCCTCTACTCTAACAACAAAATACGACGTGATTTCAACCTTTCTAGAAAGTCTCTGCTCTATATTTGTCGATGGCCTTTAACAGAGCACACTTCTCTTCAAGGTAGCCTGTGCTGCTTGCTTTCCTTTCCAAATCTCAAAGTTCACACCTCTCGTGAACAAAAATCCAAAATTCTATTTGTGCTGCTCTTGGTCTATTACTCTTCTTTCTTTTGGCTTTACCTCATTATATATATATGAGATGAGTTCAAGTTATATATTTTTCAAACAATTGGATTTAAGTAGATTCAACGGTCAAAAAAAGACTCTCATTAATGCTAATATTCTGATTAGGATCTCATTAATTATCCATCATTTATTATACTTTATATCTATCTCTAAACCTAAAAAAAAGTGTTATATTTGACTCACTCTCTATGTTTCTCTCTACCTCTTTCTCCTCCACCATTGTTCCACCTCCATGGATAGATTGTCGGCAGAAGAAGGAAAAAAAAAAAAAAAAAGATCTCCACCTTTGTTGTTGCCAATATTCTGTCTTTGTAGTAGTAGACAAAGCAACTATGGACTATAATGTCGCCTTCCAACTGATGATACAATTACATAATGTGGAGACATAACCTATCAAAGATCTCCATTTATCTAAATCACCGCTAGAATCCATTTAATACCTTGTGAATATTCTTTACCAGGATTAGCCATATATCTGGTAACCACACTAACTACATGTGAAATATATGAATAAACGCAAACCATAGAATACATTATGCTACTAGTTGCACTAGAATAAGAAATATGAACCGTGTGCTCCTTTTCCTCCTCAAATTGTGGTGACAAAGTCGCTGAAAACTTAAATTGCGTTGCTAGTGGAGTACTCCTTGGTTTAGTTGATTGCATATTCAGCATTTGAGTACTTTCTCAATATAATTTCTTGTGACAAAAACAACTTGTCCAAGCTCCTACTCGTTGACGTCTTTGATATGGACCATAAGGTCCATAACAAGTGTGTTGGGGTTTATGCCCTAAAATCCAATTTATTGGCATGTTATAAATAATTAAATTGTTTAATTATATTAGACTATTTATAAGTAAACTAATGGGACATTATCTTAGTCCATGAGATGCATTGTATGTGATTTATGTGATTTAGTCACAGAAAATATAAATCACAAGTTCTTTGAAAACTTAGAAGTTTAGTTTGTAATCGGTGATGAAATTGGGGGTTTCATCTTCAAAGACTATAACATATCAACTAAGATGATTTGTCTTGATCATGAAGATGGAGATTTCTAGTTGGTATGTTGATATGTTTTAAGAGTTAAAACATATTGAACTGGACCGCTGTGAGATTTATTATTCTCCCAATGACTGTCAAATGAATAATAAATCTCACGACTTTCATTTATATGAACTCTTAAACCTGAGAGAATAATGGACCTGATCATGAAATGTAGATTGTTTTGATATATCAGAAGTGAGATCTATTAGTCATGGTCAAAACCTCAGTATGTTGGGTAGCCACATTTAGTGTTGATAGAACATGTATTTTTAAGATGGAATTCATAGTCTCTTAACGGAGATACAAAATATTCCCTTGAGATAAGTTTAATGAGTTTGGTTATTCAGAGAGTTGGGCCTAACCACTTTAGTAAGGAATTACTAAAATATATATTTATGAAATTGGATTTCATAAATATATAATGAATAACTTAAAGGATTAAACCAGGTACTCAAGGATAAAATGTAGTAATTTACAAAGTGGCAGTTTACATTCATGACTTTGTATTACTACGAATATTTTATGAAGGTGTTGCATATACAATAAAGTCTTGAGATATAATTTATAAATAAAGCCTAAAGTGCAACTATATTTATATAGTGGTATTAAATATAGTTAATAGTAACTTTAGACTTGTCAAGAGTTGACAAAAAAGCCTAAGGCCTATTGAAGCTAGTGTCTTATTGGTCCCTTTTGGTCCCACTCCGAGCCACACACAAGAGCCCAATTGGAATGGCCCAAAAGGCTGGCCCAATTAGATAATCAGTTATATATAAGGACAAAAACATACAGAATTTCATTAAGGGGGTTTTTCATGAGACTTTTTCATGAGTATTTTCATTAAGAACATACAAAGAATGAAATGGTTTGTATGTGAGTGTTGGACACTCTCCTATTTTCTCTTTGATGAAAACTGATTGAAAGACCACAAATCTTGGGTATTAAGTGGAATTGGAGTGAAGATTAAAAGTCTTTCCAAGTGCTTCTGATCTTCAGTTTTGAATTTCACCGCACCAATGTACGCTTTCTTGTTCTCTAATTCTGAAACATACATAGTACATGTTTTCAATTGCGAGTGAAGTAGATCCGTTAATTTTTTCCGCTGCGCATGTTTTGTATGAGATACAAACAAGTATTTTCCATGCAATTTGTCCAACAAAGTGTTCCACTGTTTGTTTTTGTTTTATTATTATTTTTTTCTTGCTAGCAACCTATTCGTAGAGGTGGAACAACGGTGGAGGAGAAAGAGACATTGAGAGAAACATAGAGAGAAAGAGTCAGACGTAACACTTTTTTTGGGTTTAAAGACAGGTATAAAATATAATAAATGAGGGATAATTAATGAGATCCTAATCAAAATATTAGCATTAATGAGGGTTTTTTTTAACCGTTGAATCTATTTAAATCCAATGGTTTACATCAGGTGTAACTTGAACCCATCTATATATATATATATATTGAAAGTGGAGTTGTTAATCAAGAAACGGACCATTGCGAGCAATGATTTAACTTTCTGTATCTTGAATGGTAGTTTTTAACAGAGTCCAAATCTTCTGTCTCATTAATTGTGTTCCACTTCATGCTCCACTAATAAAACTTAAACAATTGACCTCACTCATTAAATGAAATAACTCTGACTTTAACACTCACATTGCTCACATTACTAGCGTTAACGTTAGAATCCCTTTTTTATTTTCTTCCACGGCTTTTGTTTCTTCCCTCTATTTCCAGCTTTTTTTTTTTTTTTTTTTTCATGTGGTTGACGTTAACAAGAAAGGGACTTTGAGTTTTGTCTCTTGCTGTAGCTTTTGTTTTTGATTTGGACTCTTCCCTTTTTTTTCTTTTGTTTTGGTAAACTTTGGACTCTTGCTACAGCTTTCTCCCAAAGTTTTAGTCTACTGCCACAGAGGTACCTTTTGTTGAAATTCTTAAATGTTTTGTAATCTTAGTGACTAAAGTATTGGACTATTCTTTAGGCTTAATAAAGTATTGGACTATTCTTGTTGGCGTTCAACTGTGACTATCTGAATACTCACAAACCTACTATACTTTGGCATCAAATCCGTCAAGCTCAATACCTTTCCTTTTATCAGTGATTTTGATTCTAGTGGTTGGTTTTTTTTTCTTCTTTTTTTCCTTTAATACTATGAGTTTAAAGCATAATGTTTCTGTTTCTGCAAATTGGTATGGTTTCCCTGTTTTTGTTTATGTAGAAACTATTTTCTTGCATATAATTTTTTGTTCCTATAGAATAGGTCCGGTTTCATAAAAAAAAAAAAAAAAAATCTATTGGGACATATCTGAACTTATCTCAATTGAAACACAAAACCAAAACATATTAGTCCAAGTATTCCCAGCAGATATCCATTAATCCAGTCAGTCCTTATCAAATAAAGTTTGATAAAATAATAAAATCTGAAATTTAAATAAAATGTTATCCATATATTCAAATCAAGTTGTAATCTCAACAATGTTATCTAAAATGGTTGAACCAAGCTACCCCTTAGAAACTAAAAGGAAAATTCTCCACGAGGGGAATCTTTAATTCCCAACTTATTGCATGCCTACCTCCGTCAGTGTCAATTCCCAAATGGACCACTATCTTTTATCTCAAAACAAAAGAAAAAAAAAAAAAAAATCAAGAAACGGACCATTGCGGGCAATGATTTAACTTTCTGCATCTTGAATGGTAGTTTTTAACACAAAGCTCAATTATTGAAGATGCATTCCACGGGGTTCCCACTTCCCAAATCAGTCCACCTTATCTTTTATTCTTTCTTAGCTAAGGCTTTACTTTCTTGTTCTGCTTTTGAAATCAATAATTGACATCATTACGTGGGTCTCACCTAAAAATAAAATAAAATAACAAACAAACTAACAAAATAATAAGGAAGACATATTTGAACGTTTCCCTTCAATACTGAGGAGGCTCCAGCTAAGTTAGACTCGTGAAAAAAAAAAAAAAAAATTATACCGATTTCAATATATATACTGTAGGAGCATGGTTTTATGGAGCGCAAACCCAAATATTGTTGGGCCATAGGCAATAATAAGCCCATTACAGACTGGCCCGCTTTGAAACTGAGCCACCCTAAAAGAATCAAACCTCAAACCACGGACTAGACAGAGTGCCACCCTGGATCTGAGGATGAACTTACTGAGGACTACATCCAAAGCCAAGATCCATGCCAAGCTAATAGAGACAAATCACGTTCTTCGAGCTTCCAAGAAAGAATTCTAGAAGATGTGAGATTGTTTGTGGAAGTTTGCTGAAGCATTCTGATGAATTTACAATCACCTTAGTATTAATGAAGGCCACCTGCCTAGCACAATTGCATTTAATGCTGAATGATTAGCTTGAATAGTACAAATAGCCCTAAAAGTCTCCATTTATTATGAAAATGAGGAAGGAAGAGCCTAATGGGATATAAATTTATCTAGTTGTGCAGAGATAGCACATCCTGGAAAAGTAGGAAGGGAAAATATAAAGAAGGATAAGGGCAAAACGAGGGGGACATAGAAAAAAGACCAGAGAAAACTCTAGAGAGAATTGTAGAGAGAAAGAAAGGATTCCTAGAACATCTTAGTGGTTTTGTTCTTGAGAAAAAGTTTGTAACACTTATAGGTTCTAAAGATTTAGGATGAATGTTTAGAATTATATTTTCTATGTGTTGGCAAACCAAGAACAAAACATGTTTAGTCTATGTCTTAGACAATGCTCAAAGGTGTATATTTCAAGCTTCAAGTTCGAGTTGACTACAGAAAAGAGGAGTCAGAATCTGCCAAGCTCGATCGATCGAGAATTAGGCCCTATCGATCGAGAATCGCAGAAAAATATTTTCTGTAGAATTTTAAATCAGGCCCAAGCCCACGAAAACGTTTAGGGTTTCAATCTAACTCGTCCACATATGAAAGGGAAACCCTAGCAACGTTTTTCAGACTTTTGGAAGACTTGTGTGTTACTTTTTGTGAGATCTGAGAAGTTTTGTACCTTCTAACTACACAAGCGTCTACCGAAGCAAAATCTATAATCAAGCGGCGGTAGAACCTAGTTGCTGCCACAAAGATCAACAACTGAGGGTGATTTGAAACCTTTGAATGGGATCTCAAAGTCACAAGCGTGGGTGCTTGTGTTGCAGTAAATCCAAAAAGAGAAGGAGTTCGTGGATTCAGAGCTTACACGTGATTATGTTAGTAAGTTACTACTTGAGGTAGCAATAGATTTAAGATTAAATCTGATTGTAAAAGCTTCAATTCTCTTATAATGGATTTGCTTTATCCTAAGGATTGTTAGGTTAAATCCTCCCCATGATTTTACCTTGAAAGAGTTTGTTTTATTGATTTTCCTAAGTCATCATATTGTAGTGTTATTTACTTTTCGCTGCTTTTCATGATATGATTTATTATTGTTCAACCTAGATCTGAATAATTAACCTAAGTAATCACTTGGCTAATATATTAGGTTAAACAATCTGGTTTAAGGGGTCTAAACAGAACAAACAAGTGGTATCAGAGCGGGTTAGCTCTTGTTTATAGGTATCTATACTTTGAGTTGATCCTTGACCCCTGCTATCATGGAATACGGCCACTCTCTTGTGATCCCTCCTCACTTTGATGGAAATAAATATGCTTATTGGAAGGTTAGGATGAAAGCCTTCTTGAAATCAATTGATGAGAGAGTATGGCTTTCTGTTGAGAACAGTTGGGAAAGACCAACCACTGCTACTGGTGAATGGACTACAGCCCAAAAGGAAGCAGCAAGCTTTAATAGTAAGGTTATGAATGCAATATTCAATGCTGTTTCTATGGAAGAATATAAGAGGATCTCAAATGTGGAGATTGCTCACACTGCATGGAACATTTTGCAAATAGTGCATGAAGGCACTATGGCAGTAAAAATTAATAAACTACCGCAATTGACCTCTAGATTTGAAAGCCTTAAAATGTCTGATGATGAGTCTTTTGATGAATTTTATGCTAAGTTGAATGATATTGTCAATTTTGCTTTTAATTTGGGTGAAGTTTATGATCAACCTAAAATTGTGAGGAAAATTGTTAAGAAAATTCTTAGATCATTAACTGAGGACTTTAGACCAAAAGTGACTGCCATAATTGAAAGTAAAAATGTTGATTCCATTCTTGGAGATGAACTTGTAGGATTTCTTTAGTCCTATGAATCTGACTTACTAAAAACTAATAAATCCAAATATATGGCCTTGGAATCTGTTAATGATGTTGATTGTGGATTTGATCATGAACTATCATCTACTGAGATTGCTTATCTTGCTAAGAACTTTAGAAATTTTTTGAGAAATAATAATAGAAGTGCAAGAAATAGAAACAATGTTGACCCTAAGATTGTGAAGAAGAATGAAAACTAAAAATAACAATTCTGAAAAATCAAAAGATAAAGTTATTTAATCTTCTAACAATTCTTGAGGACAACAGTGTTTTGGTTGTTAGAGGTATGATCATCTAAAATCTAAATGTCCAACATTTTTGAGATCTAAAGGAAAAGCTATGGTTTTCACTTTAAGTGATGATGAAGTTTTTGATTATGACTATGAAAGTGATTAAGAAGGAAACTTTATGACTTTCACTACTACTACTACTGTGGTAAATGAAACTGAGACTACTGATGAGAATCCTTTTGATAAGGAACTCTCTAAGAATGCTTACTTGTTGCAAGAGGCTTATAACAAGCTTTGCAAGATTGCCGCAAAAGATGCCATGAGTGTTGATCTAAGGCTAAAAATGATAAACACCCAAGAGAAGAAATTTTTTTTTGGTTCAAATTGAGAAATTGTTTGAAGCTAATGAACTCTTAAATTCTGTTAAGATTGAGAACCTGTCTTTGCTTGAAAAAGTTAAAAGTTTAGAATTTGAATTATCTGTTGCTAGAGAACAACTAGATAGGTCTTCTACTTCTAAACTAGATGAAATGCTAAATGTTTAGAAATCTGTTTAAGATAAGATAGGATTAGGGTTTGTTGAGAGTGGTTCTTCTTATGTTGTTCATCCTCCCAAGTTTGTACCTACTACATCTACTTCTATCGTTCATCCATCTTTGTCTGAACTTAAGGTACATAAGGAAGAAGTTCTAGCTTCTAGAAGAACTAGGGTAGATCTAAGTGAGTCAAAACATAAGAATACCAATCACTCTGGAAGTAAGAAACAACACAAACCTCAATAGTTTTTTCATTCCTGTGGTGGAGTTGGGCATACTCAGCCAAATTGCTTTAAGATGCATGCTTCAAAGCAAGCATCCAAACAAAAGTGTCTGTGCCAAAAGCACAAGATCCTATGACACTTATTCATGAATTGGTAAAGGTTCTTAACCTTTATGCCAATATTGGAGCTAAGATTAGGGCTAGTTCTAATAGAAACCAAAACTCCAAGTTTGCATCTAAAAGATTCAGGATGTAAAAGACTCAATCTTAGTGAGTCTGTCTGACATGGTCTTTGTGTTAATTCTTTCAAGCTCACGTGACTAAAACTTTTTTTATTAGGGTTTGCATTTGCATTTCATTCTAGTTTTGTTTTTGATGTTTTTTAGTTTTTACTTTAAAAAAAATTTTAAAATCAGAAAAAAATAGGGTTTTTGTATTATACATCTTCAAGATGTGTAATAAAGGTTGACCTATGAAAATTAAATTTCATGACTGTATACTTTGTTTAGCTTTGATGAGCTTTATTTTTTTTTTCTAGACTTTGCTAATTTGTGCTATGTAGTGCTTATATTGTGTGAGTTGTTTATGGTTTTTAAACACATGCTATTGATTTTGAAGTCACATTATTTTGATTGTAAGGACTAAAAAATCCTATGAAAAAGGCATAAATAACCATCTCACCAATGCTACTTGTCAATCATGAACACTTGTGTGCAAATCATAAACTCCCTGCTCGGTAAGTTATAGTACTTGCACAGCAAGATATTTAAGGTGTTGCTATCAAAATAAATTAAAGAAGCAAAAAGCAAAAAGTAAAACAAAGAAAAATATGCTTCAAAATAAAAAGAAAAGCAAAGGAAATTGTTATAAAAAAAATTGCATGGTTGCAAGCGTGTTTTCTAGGAGATGTGAAAGTGATATGATGTAACTTTTTAGGTGATAGTCACTTTCAAACTTATGTAATTGATAATGTAGAAATTGTGCTTATTTTCCATCTAAATATCACCTTTGGGGTAACTCATACGCTTAATATTTGCATACACCACAAGCAAGTCTTTGTTAAACTCTGTACATGTGATTGCGTGTCAATATTTGTGGCCATCCACGATTTAACTTCTTGATATGTTTAATACTTTTTGAGGGTGTGAGGAACGAAGTATATGATGAAATTTTTTTAGGCTTGGAAAATTTTCTCTTGAAATTTTGTTTTTGTAAAACATTTGAAATCATGAACATGCATTTCATATCATAAAAAACTGGTTTGCAAATGTTTTCGCACAAAAGTTTCTAGATTTTTCAAAATTTCTGATTCTTCAACATTTGATCGATCGAACCTTTTTTCAACCAATCAAAAAGAAAAAGAAAATTCTAGTTTTAAGGCTAAAACTCTCGGGTTGTCTCGATTCCTCTTCTATTCCTCTCAATCAGTCAAATATGTTTTTAAATGATTTTCGATTCCTGTCTCGATTCCTTCCGACCGATCGAAACTTGTATTTTAAAAACAAATAGGAATTAGATCAAATGTTCTTCTGTGTTTTTATCTTCTTCTTCGATCCCTCTCTCGATCCCTTCTTACTCAAAATTTTTTTGTCTTTTTCTGACTCAAAGTTTCAAAGGTTTTCTTCCTCAACATTAGGTAAGACTATTTTACCCTTTCTTTTTGTTTAAATTACATGCATTCTTGCATTTTTTATAAATTTTTTCAAAATTTTCAAATAAAAAAGATTTAGGGTTTTTGGAGATCTTGAGTATTTTGATCCATGCATCATATAAACATGATTCTCATGCTTTAATTTAAAAAACTTCATGTTTTCTTCAAAAGTCTCAAAATTAGGGTTTATGTGTTCTTGAGAGAATTGTGAATTTTGTTCAATTGGGCTAAATTAATTCTAATTAACTCTTGATATTATTTAATTGAGTATTTATAACATGTTTTGTACTTGTTCTGTTGTTCAATTATTCAATATGAGAGCTTTTGAAAATTAGGGTTTTCAAAAATGGGGTTTTTGATAAATTTCTAATTTTCTTGGTCAATTTTCACAATTGTCATGAAATTGAACTATTTTAGAGCATTAGATCATGCATCATCTATGTACTGGTGTTATGCATCATATAGTTTTTCAAAAATATCATGTTATCCAGTCTCTAACTCAATCTAATGCAGTCTGCCCTGGTTTCTATTTGTCTTTTATTTAATCTTTAGACATGGTTCCTAAGGTTGGTAGGAAATTCAAAACCAAAGCAAATAGAAACACTGCTTGTTCTTCTTGTACCTCTCCCTTGGTTGACAGGGTTAGGTTTCTTTCTACTAAGACTGAGGAAGTCTATAAGACCTTAACAAAGTATAGGTCTATATAGGGGAGAGAGAGAGAGAGAGAGAGAGAGAGAGAGAGAGATTGTTTTAAGTGAGTTAGTTCCTTCTATACGTAGAAATCTAGTGTCTAGGTATTGGGTTTCCTTATGTGATGTGTCTAATCCTCCTTTTGCTACTTTGATTAAAGAGTTTTACTCAAATATTTTGATTTATTCTAAGGTTACAGGTGGTCATTAATTGACTTCTTGGATTAGAGGTAAAGAGTTTAGGTGTTTAGTTTTCGAAGCTCTAGGTGTACCTTTATTTGCTCTGTGGTAGGTCAGTTTCTTGGGAATTTGAACCAAGAATAAACTTATGTGAGTTTATTGAGCTTAATTATCTTTATTTAAGGATATCTCACCATAATATCTATCATATCTCTCATGTTCATACTATTCCTATATATAGGTGTGCATTCCTTTATGCTCTCATCACTGATGGATCTATGTGTTTTCCTTCTCTTTTCATTCAAACTATTGTTGATATTCATAGAAGTAAGTGTAAAGCACAAAAGATGTTCTTTCCTGTGTATATATATAGGGTCTTGAAAATTCTAGGGTCATCAGGTTTTACTCCTCTAGAGTTAGTTCATATCACTACCCCTATAGGAGCTACTTTTCTTAGAAAATGACAGGCTCAGATGAAGAGTGCTGAACCAAGCACTGGGACTTCAAAGAGACCAAGAGGTGAGGCTTCTATTGCAGCTCCTGCCTTTGGTGATATGACTATTGCTGAGGAGATACATGTGGATCCTACTGCTGCTATGGATCCTTCTAGTGATAATGATCCTTTTTGGTGATATACTATCATTGACTATGATAGTATATTTGATGTTTTTTCATTTGATATTTTGTTTATCTCTTAAGTTTTGTGAATTCAAGTTCAGCTTTTATTTATTGGATTTCTATTGTATTTTCCTCACTTGCGTTTATGGTTTATTTTCAGTCTTTCAGGAATTTATAGGTTAATTCTTTCAATAGCTGTTGTTTATACTAGCAACTAATAGTTAGTAGATGTGATAGAATTGTATTAGGGGCAATACATTGTATTTGGGCTGGTGTTTGATTAGAGCATTTCATTCTGTATGTATGTTTTGTCATTGATTGCCAAAGGGGAAGATTGTTAGGTTCTAAAGATTTAGGATTAAATGTTTAGAATTATATTTTGTATATGTTGGCAAACCAAGAACAAAATATGTTTGGTCTATGTGTTAGACAATGCTCAAAGGTATATGTTTTAAGCTTCAAGTTCGAGCTGACTGCAGAAAAAAGGAGTCAAAATCTGTCAAGCTCGATTGATCGAGAATTAGGCCCGATTGATCAAGAATCGTAGAAAAAGTTTTTCTGCAGAATTTTAAATTAGGCCCAAGACCTCGAAAACGTTTAAGGTTTTAATCTAACTTGTTCACATATAAAAGAGAAACCCCAGCAACGTTTATCAAACTTTTGGAAGACTTGTGTGTTACTCTTTGTGAGATCTGAGAGGTTTGTACCTTCTAACTACACAAGCATCTATCGGAGCGAGATCTACAATCAAGCAGTGGTAGAACCTAGTTGCTGCTACAATGATCAACAACTGAGGGTGATCTGAAACCTTTTAGTGGGATCTCAAAGTCATAAGCGTGGGTTGTACACACCGCATTTTGTATCCCTTACGACTCAGGCCCCTGTTCCCTAAAGATACTCGAACTCTAACGCCCAAGGCCAATTTAAAGCCCAATCAGATATCAATTTGACTTAAGGAGTGTTAAAATGGAAATAATATGACCAAATTGGCCCTCGGCTTGCGCATAAGGGTCGCGGCCTACGTACGCAACCTTAAGCATGTGTAAGCAAGCACATTCCTACGTATGCAACTAGGGTTTCAGAAGCATAAGACAAATTTTCTGCAATAATGGCTGAGGTTTGAAACGAATCCCACATCATCTGGGAGTCATTCTAAACCCCATTTTTTTTTCACTATAAAAAGTCTTATATGGTACATTTTCAAAGCACACAAAAATCCCACGAGAAAAACCTAAGATTCATTAGAAAATAGTTAATCAAAATGGAGTTTTTCACAAAACACCCTAAAGTCAATTTTATTTGATTGTGACATTTTCTAGCCCCAATCCTTTTAGTTCAACATTGCTTATCACTTTTGTAAGTGCACAATTGCACCTGGCCCCAAGAACAGTTACGGGCTCAGGCCCAACGAGCCTTAAACAATGTAATTTGTAGAGTGTGGGCTTGAAACCCAGGTTAGAAGTGTTTGAGGATTAAATAGCAAGCTAAAGATGATAAACACTTAAAAACAACAAAGAATGCTATGAATCAATCTGCTCGGACGTAAGCCGAGAACTGTTCTTATATAATTTCTCTCTCCTTCTTTTTCTCTTTCTTTTAGGTTACAAAAAGGGAGATCCCCTCTTTCTGTCTTAGATTCCCCCTTAAATACTACTCTCTTGAATACCTTTTACACGTGTTGCTTTACCTCCCCTTCAACCTAGATATTTCTTTTCCCAGTGCCTTTGAATAGTAACCAGAAGTTTCTCTTCCACTGTTCAGGTGTCACTTCCCCATCAATGCGGTCAGGGTGGTAGGTGCAGGGTCTTTAATGTGGAGGTAGCAGCCTTTATCTTTGACATTTCTTCAACACCAGTGCTTCTGGGGCATTCTAGGGTTTACCCCTTTTAACCATTGGTCTTAACCGTGTCATCCCCTAATCTTTATTGCGAAACCCTGAGTTCTTCGGTGTCCGTCCGAGGATAAGTTCACCCTCGGCTGTATCCTCGGACCCTCGGCGTATGGGCCGACCCATAGTACCAACAAATTCTAAATCCAGTAGCAGGTCGGCCTTCCTTAACACGGCCCAAAAGGCCCACATTCTCATCAGGATTTTTTCGCCCCCCACAACTTTCTTATTTGTTTGTGAATAAAAAGCTTGGAAAGCTTTTGTTTAAGGTATTAAGTCTAACCCTTCTCTTCTATTTTTCTTCCTTTTTTTTTCTTTTCTTTTGGGTTTTAATCTTGTTTTTTTTGCTTAGTTTATGTTTGTACATGTTTGTATAGTTTAGCCCTTTTTTTATTTTTTATTTTTTTTATTATTATTTTTTTTTGTAAATTAGGTTGTTAGTTTGTTCTTTTAAAGTCCTTCTCTGTTTCTGTGCTTTTAGGTTTTCGAGGCAAGGATCTGTGCATGCATGATCTAGCCTACGTACGTAGGCTTGATTCTACATACGCGGACTTTAATATTTGAAGCTCGACAGCTGTATTTATCGAGAATTACGAAATTTAGATTTCTAGATCTGTTTTTCACGCATATCCAAGCTATTTGTGTAGGGTTTCTTTTCTCATAACTCTAAACATATATAAGGATTATTTTAAGGGACGTAAGATGTGATGCAACTTGATGCAAAGTGATTATTCACTCAAATTGTGACCGAAGATAATTTGTCATAGTTCATCTTTCTCTGGAAGAAGCTGCTGCGTTTGTGCGCCAAGGGTTTTGTAACCAATGAGCTTCTGGATCTTCATCATGTGGATGAAATGAAGAACTTTTCAGCTAACATCTTTCTCAAATTGGTGTGTTAGTCACGTACTTGGATTCGTGCATCAATTGTTACTCACGTACTTGGATCCCTGTATCAATTGGTTAGTCACGTATTGGGAGTCGTGCATTGAAAGAAGAGATTGTCACTACATTACAAATCCAATTGTGTGTTGGGGTAGGGGTTCAACTATAGGTTGGTATAAGGTACTGAGATTCCTTTACTTGTAACCGCTTGTTTTGATAATAGTTGATTCTTAAAAGTGGTGACCTTAAATTCACCCGGTGGGGTTTTGCCTCGAAGGTTTTCCCCATTCGTAAACAAATCACCTTTGTCAAATTTAATTTCTGCTGCATTTAGTTATTTGGTGATTTGTATGTGCTACCACGCGTATTGCATGTTAAATTGACTTAATTAATTCACTTGGCTAATTAATTGGTTAATTTACCTAAGGGGTCAATACATTCTTGGCCTGTCAAGGTCCTTTCTTGAAAGGATGTTATATTCATGGTTCTTAGACCATATAACTAGGTAGTGACTACTCCCCCCCCCCTGCCTTGTGCCCACATGGGTGCTTGTGTTGCAGTAAATCCAAGAAGTGAAGGAGTCCGTGGATTCGGAGCTTGCACGTGGTCGTGTCAGTAAGTGATAGGCAAAAAATGTATCGACCCCTTGTGATGAATTAATTGATTAATTAGCCAAGTTTATTAATTAATCAAATTAACATGCAAACGCATGGTAACACAAAAAAATCACCAATTAACTAAAGTATGCAGCGGAAAACAAATTGACATGGTGATTTGTCTACAAATAGGGAAAACATACATGGCAAAAACCCTACCAGGTGATTTTAAGGTCACCACTCCCAAGAATTTACTATTATCACAACAAGCGGTTACAAGTAAAGAAATCTAAGTACTTTATACCAACCTACAATTGAACTCTTACCCCAATATCCAATTAGACTTGTTCTATAGTGGCAATCTCTCATTTCAATGCACGTCTCCTAATACATGACTAATCAATTACGCGGATCCCAATACATGACTTAAATCACCAACTAGAGAAAGTGTTGGTTGCAAAGTTCTTCAGTTAATCACACGATGAAGATCGAGAAGCTCCTTTGTCACAAAACTCTACGGTGTATAAACATAGTAGCTTCTTCACAAGAAAAATGAACTAGGGCAAATTCTATCTCTGGTCATAATTTGCATGAACAAACTTTGCTCAACACTTGTGCAACTTGTGTCACCTTTGACGGCCCTTAAAATAATCCTTTTATATGTCTAGAGTTGTGAGAAAAGAAAGCCCAAACATACAATCACAGATTGGATGAAAAACAGACTAGAAATTCTGAGTTTCATAAACCTCGACAGATACCCTATCTGTTGAGCTGCTGTTGAGCCACGGGCTAGAACAGCTCTTCAAGACTCGATAGATACTAACTGTCGAGCTTTAATGAATAGTACTTCTCACACTTGAATCTTGGATAGACTTGCATGGTTTTAACACTTAAATTTGAAACAAAGTTTCTTGAAGCATTAAACACATCCTAGATCTACTTAATTACAAATAAAGTACATTTTGTCAAAGGATTAACCAATTACATAATATAGTGATATATGTTCCCAACATTGAATCATATATGTCCTAACAATCTCCCTCTTTGGAAATCCGTGACAAAACCACAACAAAAAAAATGAACATATGAAATAAGTTATAAATCACTCAATTCATATTCACTTGTTAATTACAATAAAATCTATCCTAACACAAACTCTTGAAAAACTTTGCAAGAAGAGAGTTCATGGCAAGGAAGAATTCAACAACTTGTATGTTAATGACATATTTTATGTAATTGGCTAATCTTTTGACAAAACGCACTTTATTTGTATTTGGATTGATCTAGGATGTGTTTAATACTTTAAAGAACATGTTGTTCAAGTCTAGTATTAAAGCCATGAAGATTGGACCAAGAAATAAGTGAAGAAAAGGTGTTTACTATTGCTGGACACCTGCGGATAGCTTCTGGACACCTGCTGGACAGTTGCTCGAAAGATAGCTATTTGATCGAGGTTTAATGAGGCTTGATAGATGCTATCTATCGAGATTATGGAAATCAAAATTTTCAGATTTGATATTTGGGCTAGACTTTTGTATTTGTGTAGGGTTTCTTTTCTTACAACCCTAGGCATATATAAGGCATATTTTAGAGACCGTCACATAAGAGAATACAAGGAGAACAATTGCAAAAGGTGACCAAAGCCTTATTCTCTCTAGAAGAAGCTACTGCTTCTTTGCGCCTTAAGGTTTTGTAACCAAGTACTTCTTGATCTTCATTGTTAATGAAGTGAAGAACTTTGCAACCAACATTCTTCTTCTTTAGTTGGTGAGTGAGTCACGTATTGCGATTCGTGCAAAGGAGTTAGTCACGTTTTGAAATCCATGCATCAAAGGGTGGCGTTCATATATTGAAGAGTTTAAACGTTCTGAAGCGGTAGAAGGTTTCTGCTGTGAGTTCATCTACGGGGATTTTAGAGTTTAGGGAGAAAGGTTTTGTACTAGATCTGAAACTTCCCTTTACTATAGTGAATTACTTTTCGGGAAGGTTTTCCCCCAGGTTTTTTACTATGAAACTGGTTGGTTTCATTGGTTTTCTTGGGTCATCATATCTTGTCTTATTTATTTTTGCGCTGCACTTAGTTTTGACATGATATTGATTTTTGTTTGTTTTAACAAGTTTTATACATAATAAATCTAATTAATAACTTAGATTTAAAACTTGTTAATTTTATCAATCGGGGTCTAAATTTCTCAACAAATGGTATCAGAGCGGGTACACTCTGATTGGATTAATTTCCTGAATGTGATCCTTGACCCCTGTTGTCATGGAAATTTTTAGTGAGTTATTAAAAGTTTTGAGCTTTTTAACTCAATTTCAGGAGAATTATATTTCCTCTATGTCCTTTAATAGTCATACTAGGACATGTGCCTTTTCATCTTCACAGCCAAAGACTCGTGCTGTGTGGGTGAGAAAGGAGCGTAAGACTTAATTGTCTTTTATGTTTGTCCTCTGCTTTAATTCCTTCTATCTAAAATAGGACTCTTTTTGCTTGATTTTTTTTTTTCTGCTTTTAAAATCACGCTTTCATGCATCTGCATTATTCTATTATGCCTTCATGTATTTGCATCTTTCTTTCATGCTTTCATGATTGTTTGTCTGTTTTTGTTTGGTTGTTTAGTTTTTATTTTGTTTTGTTTTCAAAATAAAAGATTGAGAAAAATTAGAAAAATATAAAAACAGTGTGTGTTTGTGTACATCGGTTCTTGTGAACCTTAAAATGACCATTGAAACAGAGTTTTCTAAACTTTGTATCTCTTGCAGCTTAGATGAACATCTCTATGCACAATTAAGCAAGTGAGCTTTGTGGCTCTTTGTTTATGATGAGTAAGGTTAAGTGATTTCTTGAACTTAACACTCGTATCACTCTTTTTGACGGGTAGGACAAGAAAATCCTAAGAGAAATGCATAAATAACCATTTCACCACTGTTACTCGCCAATCATGATATAACATCTGTACACTTCGGCATAGCAAAAGTGCAATGTCAATGACATTTGTATGCTTCGGCATAGCAAAAGTTCAATGTCAGAAGCTTAACATAATTGGGTATTTCTTTTCTCTCTTTCATATACCCATGCATGATTTGCTTAACAAAAAGAAAAAATGCAAAGAAAATAAAAGCAAAAAGATAAAAAAATGCTTTAAATATGATTGCAAGCGTGTTTTCTAGGAGATGTGGGAGTTATAGGATGTACCTTGAAGGTGATAGTCCCCATCAAATAATTATAATTGTGTGTGAGTTAAAGTGTTTTTCTCATATCTCAAATCATCATAACTTTGAGACACATATGTAATCTTGCGACGTTTTCACACACAACACGCAATATTCTTTGCTGCTCTTGATACTTGTGTAGGTACAATGTGATTTGGCCATCATAAGGTTTACATGCGTTGATGTATGCTCACTAAAATTTCTTAACTTGTTTTTGAAATATAAAATTGGTTAAACTTGTTTAGTGTGTGTGTGCTTTTGGGATCTCATATGCTTAACTCTTTGTTGGTTGAGAGATGTTTTGAGAGGTTAAATTGTTGATTGGGTCATTGGCTGAGTTGCATGTTTGATTGCATCCATATCTATGTTTTTTCTCTTCTTGAAAAACTGTTTTCAAGCCATCTCGACACTTCCTCGACACCTCTCGATACCTGGCTTATCTGTCGAGTTCTACTGTTACCTCTTATCGCAATCTCGACACCTCTCGATAGCTAGGTGGATCGATCAAGAAAGTTTCTGTCTCCTCGATAGCTTCTCGATAGCCGTTTTATCCACCGAGGTATGCTCGATAGCTTCTCGACACCTCTCGATCCATCAAGATCCTCAACATGCATTGTTTTTCAAATGTTTTGCATGTTTCTTTTATCTTGTCATCCATAGCATTTTGTTTCATTACATTCATGAATTTTTATGGATTCTTTGTGCCCCTTTGATCATCCTTGATCATCTTTATGTTTCTTGGGTAAAGTTTTCTAGCTTCCTGTATCCTCTATCAATCGTGACAAAAAGGGGGAGAAATTGGAGAATTTGTGGCTTTTTTCTTGAATATTTTACAAGTTAGGGGGAGAAATACATTCCTTTGTAACGGGGAGATGTGTTTCATCTTCTTAGGGGGTGTGTTTAGGGTTTAGGGGTTAGGGTTTAGGGTTTAGGGTTTAGGGTTTTAGGGTTTAGGGTTTAGGGTTTAAGGTTTTAGGGTTTAGGGTTTAGGGTTTAGGGTGTAGGGTTTAAGGGTTTAACGGTTTGGGGTTTGGGGTTTAGGGTTTTGGGTTTAAAGGTTTCAGGGTTTAAGGGTTTAAGGGTTTTAGGGTTTAGGGTTAAGGGTTTTAGGGTTTAAGGGTTTTAGGGTTTAAGGGTTTTAGGGTTTAAGGGTTTAGGGTATAGGGTATAGGGTATAGGGTATAGGGTATAGGGTATAGGGTATAGGGTATAGGGTATAGGGTTTAGGGTTTAGGGTTTAGGGTTTAGGGTTTAGGGTTTAGGGTTTAGGGTTTAGGGTTTAGGGTTTAGGGTTTAGGGTTTAGGGCTTTGGGTTTTAGGGCTTTGGGTTTTAGGGCTTAGGGTTTTAGGGCTTAGGGTTTAGGGCTTAGGGTTTAGGGCTTAGGGCCTGTGTGGGTGGCTCAGTGGCTCAGTGGCCTTAGGCTCAGTGGCCTTTGTGGCTCAGGGCCTAGGGCTCAGTGGCCCAGGCCTTAGGCCCAGGCCTAGGCTCAGGGCCTCAGGGCTCAGGCCTGCAGGGCCCAGGGCCTCAGGGCTCAGGCCTAGGCTCCAGGCTCCTAGGCCTTGTGGCCCTGTGGCTCCTAGGGCTTCAGTGGCCTTGTGGCCTAGGCATGGCCTGTGGCTCAGGGCTCTCAGGGCTCCCAGTGGCCTTCAGGCCTAGGCACAGGGCTCAGTGGCATGGCTCAGGGCACAGTGGCCCAGGGCTCAGGCACAGTGGCCCAGGGCACAGGGCTCAGGGCACAGGGTCAGGGCACAGGCCTGTGTGGCACAGGGCATGGTGGCTGGCAGGGCCCAGTGGCATGTGGCCTAGGCACAGTGGCTCAGGGCTCAGGGCTCAGGGCCTGTGGCCTCAGGGCCTAGGCCCAGGGCTCAGGGCCTGTGGCTCCTAGGCCTCAGGGCTCAGTGGCTCAGTGGCCTAGGCTCAGTGGCTCAGGGCTCAGGGCTCAGGCCTTAGGCCTAGGCCCAGGGCTTAGGCTCAGTGGCCCAGGGCTCAGGGCCTGTGGCTCCCAGGCCTCAGGGCTCAGGGCCTCCAGGCTTCAGGGCTCAGGCCTCAGGGCTCTAGGCCGCTCAGGGCTCCTAGGGCTCAGGGCTCAGGGCTCAGGCTCAGGGCTGCTCAGGGCCCAGGGCCTGCTGGCTCAGTGGCTCAGCCTAGGCTCAGGCTCGTGTCAGGGCTCAGGCTCAGGGCCTGCGGGCTCAGGCTCGATGGCCTCAGGCCTCACGGGCTCAGGGCTCAGGGCCTCAGGCCTAGGCCTAGGGCTCAGGCCTGTGGCAGGCCTCAGGGCTCAGGGCTCAGGGCTCAGGCCCAGGGCCTGGTAGGCCCAGGGCTCAGGGCCTAGGCCGGCTCAGGGCCTGTGGCCCAGGGCTCAGGGCCCAGGGCCCAGGCTCAGGCCCAGGGCGGGCTCAGGGCCCAGGGCCCAGGGCTCAGGCCTGGTGGCCTAGGCTCAGGGCTCAGGCCCTGTGGCCCAGGGCTCAGGCCCAGGGCCTAGGCCTCAGGGCTCAGGGCCCAGGGCTCAGGCCTTGTGGCCCAGCTCAGGGCTCAGGGCCCAGGGCCCAGGGCTCAGTGGCCCAGGGCCTGTGGCTTCAGGCCCAGGGCCCAGTGCAGTGGCCTGGGCTGGCCTCAACCGGCCTCAGGGGTCTGGGGGCTCAGGCCTGTGGCCTGGGCCCAGTGGGCTCAGGCTCAGGCTCAGGGCTCAGTGGCCTGGCCCAGGGCCTCAGGGCTCAGGCCCAGGCCTGTGGCCCAGGGCCCAGGGCTCAGGGCCCAGGGCTCAGGCCCAGGGCTCAGTGGCTCAGTGGCCTGTGGCCCAGGCCTCCAGGCTCAGGCCTGCAGGCCCAGGGCCTGTGGCCCAGGGCTCAGTGGCCCAGGCTCAGGGCCTAGGCCCAGGGCCTGGTGGCCTGCCCAGGGCCCAGGCCCAGGGCTCAGGCCCAGGCCCAGGCCCAGGCCCAGGGCCTGTGGCCCAGGGCCCAGTGGCCCAGGGCCCAGGGCCCAGTGGCCCAGGCCCAGGGCCCAGGGCCCAGGGCCTGTGGCCCAGGGCCCAGGGCCCAGGGCCCAGGGCCCAGGCCTGCAGGCCCAGGGCTCAGGCCCAGTGGCCTCAGGCCTGGTGGCTCAGGGCCCAGTGGCTCAGGGCCTGTGGCTCAGGCCCAGGCCCAGGGCTCAGTGGCCTGTGGGCCTGTGGCCCAGGCTCAGTGGCCCAGGGCCCAGGGCCCAGGGCCTGGTGGCCCAGGGCTCAGTGGCCCAGGGCCCAGGGCCCAGGGCCCAGGGCCCAGGGCCTCAGGGCCTCAGGCCCAGTGGCCTGTGGCCTCAGTGGCCCAGGCTCAGTGGCCTGGTGGCTCAGGGCCCAGTGGCCTTAGGCTCAGGGCCCAGGGCTCAGGGCCCAGGGCTCAGGCCCAGGGCCCAGGGCCCAGGGCCTGGTGGCCCAGGGCCCAGGCCCAGTGGCCCAGGGCCCAGGCCCAGGCCCAGGCCTGTGGCCCAGGCCCAGGGCCCAGGCCCAGGGCCCAGTGGCTCAGGCCTGGGCTGGCCCAGGGCCCAGGCCTGGTGGCCCAGGCCCAGGGCTCAGGGCTCAGTGGCCTGTGGCCTCAGGGCCCAGGGCCCAGGGCCCAGGGCCTGGTGGCTCAGGGCCCAGGCCCAGGCCCAGGGCTCAGGGCCTCAGGCCCAGGGCTCAGGCTCCTGGTGGGCCCAGGGCTCAGGGCCCAGGCCCAGGGCCCAGGGCCCAGGGCCCAGGCCCAGGGCCCAGGGCCCAGGGCTCAGGGCCCAGGGCCTGGCCCAGTGGCCTCAGTGGCTCAGGGCTCAGTGGCTCAGGGCCCAGGCCCAGGGCCCAGGGCCCAGGGCTCAGGGCCTGTGGCTCAGTGGCCTCAGGGCTCAGTGGCCCAGTGGCCCAGGCCCAGGGCCCAGGGCTCCTAGGGCCTGGTGGCCCAGGCCCAGGGCTCAGTGGCTCAGGCCCAGGGCCCAGGGCCCAGGGCCCAGGCTCAGGCCCAGGCCCAGGGCCTAGGCCTAGGCCCAGGGCTCAGGCTCAGGGCTCAGGGCTCAGGGCTCAGGGCTCAGGGCCTAGGGCCTAGGCCCAGGGCTCAGGGCTCAGGGCCCAGGGCCCAGGCCTGTGGGCCCAGGGCTCAGGGCCTCAGGGCTCAGGGCTCAGGCCCAGGGCCTGTGGCTCAGGGCCCAGGGCTCAGGGCCCAGGGCCCAGGGCTCAGTGGCTCAGTGGCTCAGGCTCCTGTGGCTCAGTGGCCCAGGGGCCTTCCAGGGCTCAGGGCTCAGTGGCCCAGGGCTCAGGGCTCAGGGCCCAGGCTGTGGGCTCAGGCTCAGGGCCCAGGCCCAGGGCTCAGTGGCCCAGGGCTCAGGGCCCAGTGGCCCAGGGCTCAGGGCCTGTGGCCCAGGGCCCAGGGCTCAGTGGCCTGGTGGCTCAGGGCCCAGGGCCCAGGGCTCAGTGGCCCAGGCCCAGTGGCCTGCAGGGCTGTGGCCTGGTGGCCTGTGGCCCAGGGCCTCAGGGCTCAGGGCCCAGGGCTCAGGGCTCAGGGCCTAGGCCCAGGCCCAGGGCCCAGGGCCTGGTGGGCTCAGGCCCAGGGCTCAGGGCTCAGGCCCAGGGCCCAGGGCTCAGGCCTGTGGCCTGTGGCCCAGGGCTCAGTGGCCCAGGGCCTGTGGCCCAGGCCCAGGCCCAGGGCCCAGGGCCCAGGCTCAGTGGCCCAGGGCCCAGGGCTCAGGGCCCAGGCTCAGTGGCTCAGGCCCAGGCCTGTGGCCCAGGGCTCAGTGGCCTGGGGCCCAGGCTCAGGGCTCAGGGCCTGGTGGCCCAGGGCTCAGGGCCCAGGGCCCAGGGCTCAGGCCTCAGGGCCCAGTGGCCCAGGGCTCAGTGGGCTCAGGGCTCAGGGCTCGCAGGCTCAGGCCCAGGGCTCAGGCCCAGGCCTCAGGGCCCAGGGCCCAGGCCCAGGGCCCAGTGGCCCAGGGCTCAGTGGCCCAGTGGCCCAGGCCTCAGTGCCTGGCCCAGGCCCAGGCTCAGGCCCAGGGCCCAGGGCCCAGGGCCCAGGCCCAGGGCTCAGGGCCCAGGGCCCAGGGCCTCAGGGCCTGGTGGCCTGTGGCCCAGGGCCCAGGGCCCAGGGCTCAGGGCTCAGGGCCCAGGGCTCAGGGCCCAGGGCTCAGTGGCCTGGTGGCTCAGGGCCCAGGCCCAGGCCCAGGCCCAGGCCCAGGGCTCAGGCCCAGGCCCAGGGCCCAGGGCCCAGGGCTCAGGGCCTGGTGGCCCAGGGCCTGTGGCCCAGGGCCCAGGGCCCAGGGCCTGTGGCCCAGGGCCCAGGGCCCAGGCTCAGGGCCCAGGGCCTGTGGCCCAGGGCCCAGGGCTCAGGGCCCAGGCCCAGGGCCCAGGCCTGTGGCCCAGGGCTCAGGGCCTGTGGCCCAGGCCCAGGGCTCAGGGCCTGTGGCCCAGGGCCTCAGGCCCAGGCCCAGGGCCCAGGCCTCAGGCCCAGGCTCAGGGCTCAGGGCCCAGGGCCCAGGGCCCAGGGCCTAGGCCTAGGGCCCAGGGCCTCAGGCCTGGGGCCCAGGGCCCAGGGCTCAGGCCTTGTGGCCCAGGGCCCAGGGCTCAGGGCCCAGGGCTCAGGGCCCAGGGCCCAGGCCCAGTGGCCCAGGCCCAGGCCTCAGGCTCAGGGCTCAGGGCCCAGGCCCAGGCCCAGGCCTGTGGCCCAGGCTCAGGGCTCAGGCCTGGTGGCCCAGGGCCCAGGGCTCAGGGCCCAGGGCCCAGGGCCTCAGGGCCTAGGCCTGTGGCCCAGGGCTCAGGGCTCAGGGCCCAGGCCTCAGGCTCAGGGCTCAGGCCCAGGGCTCAGTGGCCCAGGCTCAGGGCCTAGGCCCAGGCCCAGGGCCCAGGGCTCAGGGCTCAGGCCTGTGGCTCAGGGCTCAGGGCCCAGGCCTCAGGCCTAGGCCCAGGGCTCAGGGCTCAGGGCTCAGGGCTCAGGGCCTGTGGCTCAGTGGCCCAGGCCTGGTGGCCCAGGGCCCAGGCCCAGGCCCAGGGCTCAGGGCTCAGGCCTGTGGCCCAGGCCCAGGGCCCAGGGCCCAGGCCTGTGGCCCAGGGCCCAGGCTCAGGGCTCAGGGCCTGTGGCCCAGGGCCCAGGCCTGTGGCTCAGGCCCAGGGCTCAGGGCTCAGGCTCAGGGCTCAGGCCCAGGCCCAGGGCTCAGGCTCAGTGGCTCAGGCCTGTGGCCCAGGCCTAGGCCCAGGGCCCAGGCTCAGGCCCAGGGCTCAGTGCCTGTGGCTCAGGGCTTAGGGCTCAGGGCTCAGGCCTGTGGCCCAGGGCCCAGTGGCTCAGGGCCTGTGGCTCAGGCTCAGGGCCTAGGCTCAGGGCCCAGGCTCAGGGCCCAGGCCTGTGGCCCAGGCCTCAGGTGGCTCAGGGCTCAGGGCCCAGGGCTCAGGCCTGTGGCCCAGGCCCAGGGCTCAGGCCTGTGGCCCAGGGCTCAGGGCCCAGGCTCAGGGCTCAGGGCCCAGGGCTCAGGCCTCAGGCCTGTGGCCCAGGGCTCAGGCCTCAGGGCTCAGGCCTGTGGCCCAGGGCTCCAGGCCCAGGCCCAGGGCTCAGGGCCTAGGCCTGTGGCCTAGGCCCAGGCCCAGGCCCAGGGCTCAGGGCCCAGGGCCCAGGCTCAGGGCTCAGGGCTCAGGGCCTAGGCCTGTGGCCCAGGCTCAGGGCTCAGGGCCCAGGGCCCAGGCCTGTGGCCCAGGCCCAGGGCTCAGGCCTGGTGGCCCAGGGCTCAGGGCTCAGGCCCAGGCCTGTGGCCCAGGGCTCAGGGCCCAGGCCCAGGGCCCAGGCCCAGGGCTCAGGCCCAGGGCCCAGGGCCCAGGGCTCAGGGCCCAGGGCCTGGTGGCCCAGGGCTGTGGCCTGGTGGCTCAGGCCTAGGCTCAGGGCCTCAGGCCCAGTGGCTCAGGCTCAGCAGCTCAGTGGTCTTATGGCCCAGGCCTCCAGGGCTCAGGCCTAGGCCCAGGGCCCAGGCCCAGGGCTCAGGCCCAGGCCCTGTGTGGCCTCAGGCCCAGGGCCCAGGCCCAGCCCAGGGCTGTGCAGGCCCAGGCCCAGGCCTGTGGCCCAGGCCCAGGGCTCAGGGCCCAGGGCCCAGGGCTCAGGGCCCAGGCCCAGGCCCAGGTGGCCCAGGGCCCAGGCCTCAGGCCTGTGGCCCAGGCCCTTTTAGGCCCAGGCCCAGGGCCTGTGGCCCAGGGCCTAGGCCCAGTGGCCCAGGCCCAGGCCCAGTGGCTCAGTGGCCTAGGCCTGTGGCCCAGGTGGCCCAGGCCCCAGGCCCAGTGGCCTTAGTGGCCCAGGCCTCTAGTGGCCCAGGCCCAGGGCCCTAGGCCTAGGGCTCAGGGCCTCAGGCCTAGGGCCCAGGGCTCAGGCCCAGGGCCTAGGCTCAGTGGCCTAGGCCTAGGCCTGGGTGGCCCAGGGCTCAGGGCTCAGGGCCTGGTGGCCAGTGGCCCAGTGGTCCTAGGCTCTTAGGGCCTAGGGGCTCAGTGGCCTGTGTGGCTCAGGGCCCAGGGCTCAGGGCCTTCAGGCCTGGGGTGGCCTTAGGCTCAGGGCCCAGGTGGCCCAGGGCCCAGGCCTAGGCTCAGTGGCTCAGGCCTAGGCCTTGTGGCTCAGTGGCCTAGGCCCAGGCCCAGGGCTCAGGGCCCAGGCCTGTGTGGCCCAGGGCTCAGTGGCCTGGAGGCTCAGCAGCCCAGGCCCAGGGCTCAGGGCTCAGGGCCCAGGCCTGTGGCCTAGGCCCAGGGCCTAGGCTCAGGGCTCAGGGCCTCAGGGCCTAGGCCTAGGCCCAGGCCTAGGCCAGTGGCTCAGTGGCCTAGGGCCCAGGCCCAGGCCTAGGCTCAGGCCTGTGTGGCTCCAGTGGCTCAGGGCCCAGGGCCCAGGCTCTCCAGGGCCCAGGCCCAGGGCCCAGGGCCTAGGGCTCTGTGGCCCAGGGCCCAGGCCCAGGGCCCAGGCTCAGGCCCAGGCCTAGGCCCAGGGCTCAGGCTCAGGGCTCAGGGCCAGTGCCCAGCCCAGGCCTGTAGGCCCAGGGCTCATGGCTCAGTGGCCCAGGGCTTCCAGGGCCCAGGGCCTCAGTGCAGCTCAGGCTCCTAGGCCCAGGTGCCCAGGGCCTGGTGGCTCAGTGGCCCAGGGCCTAGGCCCAGGGCCTAGGCCCAGGGCCCAGGCCTAGTGGCCCAGGGCCTGGGCCCAGGCCCAGGCTCAGTGGCCTAGGCTCAGGGCCCAGTGGCTCAGGCCCAGGCCCAGGCCCAGGGCTTCAGGGCCTGTGGCCCAGGCCTGCGGCTCAGGCCCAGGCATGTGCCTATAGGCCTGGGGGCTCAGTGGCCCAGGCCCAGGGCTCCAGGCCCAGGCTTAGGCCCAGTGGCCTAGGCTCTTGCTCAGGGCCCAGGGCTCAGGCCCAGGCCCAGGCCCAGGGCCCAGCCCAGGGCCCCAGGCCCAGGCCTGTGGCCCAGGCCCAGGCTGTGGGCCCAGGCCTGGTGGCTCAGGCCCAGGGTCCCAGGGCTTGTGTGCCTAGGCCTTGTGGCCCAGGCCCAGGCCCAGGGCCCAGGCCCAGGCCCAGCCCAGGCCCAGGGCTCTAGCCCAGGCCTGTGGCCCAGGGCTCAGGGCTCAGGCTCAGGGCTCAGTGGCCTGTGGCCTCAGGCCCAGGGCTCTGTGGCCCAGCTCAGGGCCCAGGCTCAGGCCTGTGGCTCAGGGCTCAGGCTCAGGCTCAGGCCTGCAGGGCTCAGGGCCCAGTGGCTCAGTGGCCCAGGCCTGTGGCCCAGGGCCCAGGGCTCAGTGGCTCCCAGGCTCAGGGCCCAGGGCCCAGGGCTCCAGGGCTCAGGCTCCAGGGCCCAGGGCCCAGGGCCTCAGGGCCCAGGCCTGTGCTCAGTGGCTCAGGCCTCCAGTGGCCCAGTGGCCTCAGCTCAGGCTCAGGGCCCAGGGCTCAGTGGCTCAGGCTCTGGTGGCCCAGGGCCCTGGGCTCAGGCTCAGCCTGCAGGGCCCAGGCCCAGTGCCTGAAAGCCCAGGGCTCAGGCCCAGGGCTCAGGGCTTCCAGGCCCAGGGCCTGAGTCAGGCTCAGGCCTCAGTGGCCTAGCTCAGGGCTCACGTGCCCAGGCCTGTGGCCCAGTGCCCAGGGCTCAGGGCCTTCAGTGGCCCAGGGCTCAGGCTTGCAGCCAGGGCTCAGGGCTCTAGTGGCCCAGGCCTGTGCTTCAGGGCTTCAGCCTGGTGCCTGCCTGTGGCCTAGGCCCAGGCCCAGGCCTAGGCTCAGGCCTGCAGGCTCAGGGCCCAGGCCTGGTGCCTGGCAGCCCAGGGCCCAGGGCCCAGGCTGTGCCCAGTGTGGCTCAGTGGCTCTCCAGGGCCTCAGTGGCTGCAGCCAGGCTCAGGCCTGTCAGGGCTCAGTGGCCCAGGGCCCTCAGCCCGTGGCTCTCCAGGCCCAGGGCTTCCAGGGCCCAGGGCCCAGGGCCCAGGCCCAGGGCCCAGGTGCCTGCTGGCCCAGGCCCAGGGCCCAGGGCTCCAGTGGCCCAGGCCCAGGCCTGAACAGGGGCCCAGGGCCTAGGGTCAGGGCCCAGGCCTGTAGCCTAGGCCTAGGCCCAGGTGGGCCTCAGGCCTGAGGCCTAGGGCCTAGGCCCAGGGCCTTAGTGCCTAGCCTAGGCTCAGGGCCTAGGCTCAGGGCCCAGGCCCAGGCCTAGGCCCAGGGCTCAGGCCCAGGCCTGTGGCTCAGTGGCTCAGTGGCTCAGGGCCTCAGGCTCAGTGGTCAGGTGCCTCAGGGCTCAGGGCTCAGGGCTCAGTGGCCTCTTAGGCCCAGGCCCAGGGCCCAGGGCCTGGTGGCTCTGCAGGCCCAGGGCCCAGGGCTCAGGGCTCAGGCCTAGGGTCAGCCATTTTCAGGGCTCAGGTCATGGCCCAGGGCCCAGGGCTCCAGTGGCCTGTGCAGTCTAGGCTTCAGTGGCCCAGGTCTGCGGCTTCAGGCTCTGGTCAGGGCCTGGCACCAGGGCTGAGCTCAGGCCCAGGGCCCAGGGCCTGGTGGCCCAGTGGCCCAGGGCCCAGGGCCTGCAGCCCAGGCCTAGGCCCAGTGGCCCAGGCCCAGGGCCCAGGGCTCAGGGCCCAGGCCCAGGGCCCAGGGCTCAGTGGCCAGGCCAGGTGCCCAGGCCGTCTGTGGCCTAGGCTCAGGCCTTGCCCAGGCCTGGTGCATGCCCAGGGCTCAGGGCCCAGGGCCCAGGCCTGTGGCTCAGCGGCCTCCAGGGCTCAGGGCCCAGTGGCTCAGGGCTCAGGGCCTAGGCCCAGTGCCCAGTGGCCCAGGGCTCAGTGGCCTAGGCTTCCAGTGGCCCAGGGCCCAGGGCCTGAACAGTGGCCTGGTGGCCCAGGGCTTCCAGGGCTCAGGGCTCAGGCTCAGGCCCAGTGGCCCAGGCCCAGGCCCAGCAGCCCAGTGGCCTGGTGGCCCAGGGCCCAGGCCTGCAGGCTCAGTGGCCTGCAGGCCCAGGGCCCAGGTGCCCAGGGCCTGGCAGGCCCAGGGCCCAGGCTCATGGCCCAGGGCCTGTGTGGCCCAGGGCTCAGGCCCAGGCTCAGGCCTGTGGCCCAGGGCCTGTGGCCTAG